>NC_086449.1:466470332-466642832 GCF_028390025.1 Pseudophryne corroboree
CGCTGCAGACACGTTTGAGGAGAATATAGCAGCTGAGGGTTCATGTTCTGGGGGTTCCTTACCCCCAGTGGGACCGTAGCAACGGGGGTTCAAAATGACACACCTTGGGCTACTTTCTCCACATTATTGAATATGCTGGTAACTAGACTTGCGCCCCCTATGGGACCTCCTGTACCGGTACAACCGCTTATGGTCCCTGCAGTTAATCCGCCGTGGGCAGATCAACTGTTCACTCAGTTACAGCAATTGAACCAATCACTGACTAAACAGAAGTCTAACACTCGCCCGCCTAAGACCAAGGGGTCCGCTAAGCGGGCCATTACTTCCTCACAATCCACTAACGTCCCAGACACCTCGTCTGATGAGGATTGCGTATATACTGACCCCGCATACACTGATTCTGATGCTTCTGATGGGGAATCTGTTTCACAGGTGGATGTTCCTGACTTGTTAATTCTTCAAATTACTGATGACCCAGAGCCTGATACTGCCCCTAAGGAACCGGACAGAATTAAACGTCAGAAAGTGGTTAAACAAGTTTTACCTCACTCTGACCCTTTGGTTGACATACGCCAGGAATCCTGGGAAAATCCAGGAAAGAAATTCATGCCTCACAAGAATATGCTGGCTCGCTATCCCCTCACGGTGGAGCTAAGTAAAAATTGGGAGATACCCCCGCCAGTGGATTCGCAGGTGGCGCGGCTGGTGGTATCCTCAGCTCTGCCTGTAACTACCGTCACGTCTCTGAAATAACCAACGGATAAGTCTACGGAGGGTTGTTTAAAGGCGATTTACACCTTAGCTGGTGCTGCGCATAGGCCCACCATTGCAGCAACTTGGGCTGCAGAGGCTATTGAAGCATGGGCTCAGGAGTAGAAGCTGAGCTGCCTTCCAAAGCTTCTGATCATGCTAGACAATGTCTCGTATATTGGGGGTAATTCCAAGTTGATCGCAGCAGGAATTTTGTTAGCAGTTGGGCAAAACCATGTGCACTGCAGGGGAGTCAGATTTAACATGTGCAGAGAGAGTTAGATTTGGGTGTGGTGTGTTCAATCTGCAATCTAATTTGCAGTGTAAATTAAAGCAGCCAGTATTTACCCTGCACAGAAACAAAATAACCCACCCAAATCTAACTCTCTCGGCACATGTTATATCTGGATTAGAATGGTGATTGCACATGCTTATGTACAGGCTGGCATTCCAGCTCCTGCTACCATCAAGGCCCATTCTACTTGGTCTGTTGGCTTCTCTTGGGCAGCCCGCCGTGGTGCGACCCTTGAACAATTGTGCAAGGCGGCTACGTGGTCCTCAGTGAACACGTTCATAAGGTTCTATGCCTTCGATACTTCCGCCTCCCAGGATGCTTCCTTTGGACGCCGGGTTCTCGTGCCCACTACAGTGCGTCCCCTCCCATGAAGAACTGCTTTAGGACATCCCCAATGTCATTCCCTGTGGAGCCCAGTGTACCCTGCAGCAGAAAACGAGATTTATGGTCAGAACTTACCATACTTAAATCTCTGTCTGCGAGGTACACTGGGCTCCACAGGGCGCCCACCCTGACGCACTTAGCTTCTTTGGGTTGGTATGGCATTAGCCGCTGACACTTTCTCCTGTCGTGAGAATGTGGTGTACGTGGCTACTAACGGTTGTCGTCTCTTTTACCTGCTACTGCATTGGACTGGTTAACAAGAACTGAGCTCCTGTGCACGGAGGCGGGGTTATAGAGGAGGCGATGCTATGCATTCTGGGAACAGTCAAAGCTTTTAGCCTGTTGGTGCCTCGGATCAAGATCCTGCTCTGAACCCCAATGTCATTCCCTGTGGAGCCCGGAGTACCTCGCAGAAAGAGATTTAACAATGGTAAGTTGTTACCATAAATCTTGTTTTTATATTTAACACGGTAGAATACCGGTAACCAATGAAGGGACTGACAGAGCGGATCAGCAGACAAAGAACGTCTAGTGAGGAAGATTAGCCTCGCAGCTGCATTTAAAATGGATTGTAGTGGTGAGAGCCTATGTTTGGGAAGACCAGTAAGGAGACTATTACAATAATCAATGCGGGAGATGATGAGTGCATGGATTAGAGTTTTTGCAGTGTCTTGTGTAAGATAAGGGCGTATTTTGGATATGTTTTTTAGGTGCATGTAACATGATTTAGAGACAGATTGAATGAGTGGAACAAAGGACAGTTCAGAGTCAAGGGTGACAGCTAGGCAGCGAGCTTGTGGGATAGGGTGTATAGTCTCATTGTCAACAGTTATGGAGATATCAGGTTGGTAACTACTCCTGGATGGTGGGAAAATAATTCTGTTTTGGAAATGTTGAGTTTGAGGTGGTGAGATGATATCCAAGATGAAATGGCAGATAGGCATCCAGTGACACGAGCCAATACAGATGGTGATAAATCTGGGGAGGATAGGTAGATTTGAGTATCATCAGCATACAAATGATACTGAAATCCGAAGGAGCTGATTAGTTTACCAAGAGATGAGGTATAGATTGAGAACAGCAGAGGAACCAAGACTGAGCCTTGCGGTACTCCAACTGATAGAAGTGAACACTGAAAGAGCGATTAGATAGGTAGGATGAGAACCAAGTAAGAGCTGTGTCCTGAAGACCTAGGGTTTGTAGTGTTTGTATGAGAAGAGAGTGGTCAACAGCGTCAAAAGCAGCAGAGAGATCTAGAAGAATAAGTAGTGTGTAATGGCCTTTCGATCTAGCAGTGACTAGATCATTCACTACTTTGGTCAATGCCGTCTCTGCGGAGTGTTGGGCACGAAAGCCTGACTGAAGTGGGTCCAATAAGTTGTGGGAGTTAAGAAAGTGTGTAAGCAAGTCTCTCAAGTAGCTTGGAGGGACCTGGTAGCTGACAAATGGGACGGTAGTTAGAGAGTGTGTTTGGGTCAGAGTTGTGTTTTTTTAGAATGGGAGTAATCACTGCATGTTTAAACAGAGAAGGAAAGATACTAGTAGAGAGATTACAGATTTTAGTGAAGGTTGGGATAAGCCCAGGATACAAAGTTTTACTGACCTGTGAGGGTATAGGATCAAGAGGACAGGTAGTGGAGTAGGAGGATGAAAAGTGTGTTGATACTTCATCTTCACTTGTGGGATCAAATGAAGAGAAAGTGCCAGAGGGTTCAGGTAGGGAATTGAGCAGGTCACTGGCTGAGTTAGAGCATACCATTTCATATCGGATTTTATCAATCTTATCCTTGAAGTAGGAAGCAAGTTCTTGTGCACTGATAGTAGCTAGTGGGGGAGGTGAGGGAAGTTATTTAAATGTATTAAAAGGCCGCTTGGGGTTGGTGGCATGATGAGAGATTGGAAATATGTTTGTTTGGCAGTGACCAGGGCCTGACGATATGAGTGGTAGGTGGTCTTATATGTGAGAAAGTCACTTGGATTCTGAGATTTACGCCACTGACGTACTACTTTATGTGATAGTTTTTGTAGGTGTCTTGTTGATTTAAAGTGCCATTGTTGGCATCTAAGCCTACGTGGAGTGTGATGGGTAGCTGGAGCCACTTCATCAAGGGGACTCTCTAGGGTCTGGTGCAGGTAGGATACAGCAGTGTCAGGTGTGGTAAATGTAGCGATTGGTGAGAGAAGTTGTTGCAGAGAAGTGGAAAGTTGTTGAAAATGTATATTGTTAGTATTTCTACGGGTTAGAGGAGGCTTGCTTGGTTTTAGTGTCATAGAATTTAGAGTAATAGAAGAGATTGTGAAGGTAATCAGGTTGTGATCAGAGAGAGGGAAAGTAGTGTTAATGAATTTGGAAACTGAGCAGAGCCTGGGGAACACAAGATCAAGGCAGTGGCACTCCTGGTGAGTGACTGTAGGTTATCTTGTGACCCTAGTGTGTATGCGTATGCATGTGGTAGGGAATATACATAGTAAACTCCTCTGGGACAAGGACCGGTGTGAATTACTGAAATATTCTCTGTAAAAGAGCTGCCGAATATGTGTGATCTGTATAATGAACAGAAGTGAAGCTTGGTGACATGGTACCCGGAGCAAGGGTATGTTTCTGCGCCCGCTCCCCTGTACTGAATTGAGTGCATCTTACATTTGAAAATAATAAAATATTTTAAAATCCTAAATCGGTGACAGGGTTTGTTCTAGACCTTGTGGAGCTCAGGGTGAAAGTATGCTTTGGGCAGAGCCGGCCCTAACCAATATGATGCCCTAGGCAAGATTTTGGCTGGTGCCCCATAGCACCACTGCTAGTTCCACCTCTGACCCTGCACCCCGTTCCCAGCACCATCACTCCTCACCCATAGCAGCCCTTATTGTGGTGCTCCTACCCCCTATATTTTAAATAGGAACAGTGCGCACATTCGTCACACAGCCCAAAAAGGATGTGTTTTTGCTGGCAAGGGGCATGGCCACACAATAGTATCCCCAATTCAAATGACACTACACAGTAGTGCAAATTTATTCACATTTTATCATGCGATAGTGTCCCTAATTCACGTTACATCACAATGTAGTACCACTTTACCTTAAAAAGTTACTCTTCACAGTAGTGCCCTTATTCACATTACACTGAATTGCTCCTTATTCACATTACACCACACCATATTGCTCTTTATTTACATTAGACCACACTGTAGTGCCCTTTCTATACGTTACACCACACAGTAGAGCAACTTATACACATTATGCTACACATTAGTAATGCATTTATACACATAATACCACACACTAATGCCCCTTACACATATGACACACTTTCTTAATGTCCTTATATACATGGGGGGGGTGATCCCGACTTGATCGTAGCTGTACTAAATTTAGCACAGCTAGGATCAGGAACACAGACATGCAGGGGGACGCCCAGCACAGGGCTAGCCCACCCCGCATGTCAGTCCCTGCACCGTCGCAGAAGTGCAAAAGCATCGCACAGCGGCGATGCTTTTGTACTTCAGGAGTAGCTCCCGGCCAACGCAGCTTTTGCGTGCTGGCCGGGAGCTACTCATCGCTGCCAGGCTCGCTGCGTGTGACGTCACACAGCTGCTGCGGCACACCCCCCGCACGGTCCGGCCATGCCTACATTGGCCAAACTGCGCCCACAAAATGGCGGCCAAATGCCGCCGTGCTGCCCTCTCCTGCCCAGCGACTGCCTCTGCCTGTCAATCAGGCATAGGCGATCGCTAGGCAACGACAGCCGTCAGCTCTTAGCCATGTGCCGGCACACTGCGGCGCCGGCGCATGCGCAGTTCTGACCTGATTGCTGCGCTGCAAACAACTGCAGCGAGCGATCAGATCAGAATGACCCCCATAATGCGCCTTACACATTATGCTAACCTTTATTAATGCCCTTATACACATAATGTCCCTTACACATATGCCACACATTATTAATGCCCTTTTACACACAATGACACACGTCACTTACACATGTCGCACATTATTAATGCCCTTAAACACATAATGACACATAATGCACCTTACAGATATGCCAAACACTGTTGTAACACCAACCCATCTGCACACAGCATTCACACGGCCGCTAACACTGTGACCTCTGCCTCTGCTTAGATACAAATGTGTCCTCATAAATCTTGCCTCAATGCACCATGTAGCAGGAGATGCCTGGTGTGAGTCAGCTGGCAACTTTGCTAACGTTGACTATTGGTTATTGGCTACATATATGATAAAGCACCCTATAAATTGGCATTAAAGATTTGACAAATCATAACAGAGCTTGAATTAAAAATGTCTGAAGTACTAAATGCTATAAACATTTAGATTCATTTGATTTGTACAAATGTTATAGAGCAATCTGAAAGGTGAACTGCGCCTTAAATACCTCATATTGAGGTAAGTGTAAATTGTACTTTTCAAGTCTCGCTCTCATCTCCCTCCACAAGATGTTTTTTGTCATAGTTTGCATGCATAGTAGAAAGGAGCACTGTATGCAGACTGAGATGTGTCTCCCCATTGTGCCTCTCTGCAGCATGGATGGTGTAATGGTTAGCATTACTGCCTCACAGCACTGAGGTCACGGATTGAATTCCCATTATGGCCCTAACTGTGTGGAGTTTGTATATTCTCCCCATGCTTGTGTGAGTTTCCTCCCACAATCCAAAAATATACTGCTAGGTTAATTAGCTCCCAAAAGCGTAACCCTAACGTGTAAGCGTGCTCATGAACATGTGGTATGGAATATAGAGTGTAAGCTCCACTGGTGCAAGTACTGATGTGAATGGCCAAATATGCTCTGTAAAGTGCTGCGGAATATGTGTGCCCTATATAAATAACTGGTAATAAATAATAAAATATAGGGAAGATAAGTGGAGGGCTGTTGTATGCCAGTTACAGTGGGAAACTAAAAGCGATGGTATGGAAATTTGACTCAAATGGTTGGCGTCAGCTTTATTACCGAATCCCCCCCCACACACACACACACACACAAACACACACACACACACACACACACACACACACACACACACACACACACCTTTATTGTGCTGACCAGGCTCCTACTCTTTCTGTCCGTGCCCTGCTGAATAGAGCGTGGTCACAGGCAACAGGGACAAAGGGGCTAATTCAGACCTTCAGACCTGATCATAGCAGCAAATTTGTTAGCAGTTGGCAAAACCATGTGCACTGCAGGGGGGGGGGGGGGCAGAAATAACATGTGCAGAGAGAGTTAGATTTGGGTGGGTTATATTGTATCTGTGCAGGGTAAATACTGGCTGCTTTATTTTTACACTGCAATTTAGATTTAAGTTTGAACACACCCCACCCAAATCTAACTCTCTCTGCACACGTTATATCTGCCCCCCCCCCCCTGCAGTGCACATAGTTTTGCCCAACTGCTAACAAATTTGCTGCTGCGAAATGGTCTGAATTACCCCCACTCTACCATATAGGCCTGATTGGTGGATTGCTGCAGAGATGGTTGTCCTTCTGGAAGGTTCTCCTCTCTGCACAGAGGAATGCTGTAGCTCTGACAGAGTGGCCATCAGGTTCTTGGTCACCTCCCTGACTAGGGCCCTACTCCCCCAGTCGCTCAGTTTAGATGGCTGGCCAGCTCTAGGAAGAGTCCTGGTGGTTCCGAACTTCTTCCATTTACAAATGATGGAGGCCACTGTGCTCATTGGGACCTTCAAAGCAGCAGATATTTTTCTGTACCCTTCCCCAGATTTGTGCCTCGAGACAATCCTGTCTCGGAGGTCTACAGACAATTCCTTTGACTTCATGCTTGGTTTGTGCTCAGACATGCACTGTCAAGTGTGGAACATTATATAGACAGGTGGGTACCTTTCCAAATCATGTCCAATCAACTGAATTTACCACAGGTGGACTCCAATTAAGCTGTAGAACATTTCAAGGATGATCAGTGGAAACAGGATGCACCTGAGCTCAATTTTGAGCTTCATGGCAAAGGCTGTGAATATTTATGTACATGTGATTTCTTAGTTTTTTTATTTTTAATAAACTAGCAAAAATCTAAAAAAAAAACACTTTTTCATGTTGTCATTATGGGCTATTGTGTGTAGAATTTTAAGGGAAAAAATGTATTTATTCCATTTTGGAATAAGGCTGTAATATAACAAAATGTGGAAAAAGTGAACCGCTGTGAATACTTTACGGATGCACTGTATGAGTGTTTCTAAGGTGATGTGTAAAACCTAAAGAATTGAAGTTTCCTGGGATTTTACAACAAAATCACTTTAATACATCTCACCCCATATATTTATAATTTATTTCACTTCTTTTTTCCTCCAAAAAGGTTAGTTTACCACATCCAAATATAAATGTCTTATAAGTGTAAAGTATACTACTGCTAAATTGGAATGATATGTGACATGTTACAGGTTTGCTTAACATCAATATTACATTGGACATTTACAATCTAGCTAGTAAACTGATGCAAGCTGCAGTGACATGTGAAGCAAAGTATACAAAATGTGTCATATTTGTTTTCTGGATTTATTTCTTGCAGAAAACCTACAGAGACTTCAGGCTGCAGGGAGTGCTGGATGGTACCTTAAATAATAAGACATATGAGACAATTCACAACCGTTTAACGATGGAAGAGGCGACAGTCGCTGTGTCTGATAGGGGAGGTCTCCAGGGGATTTCTATGAAGGACAGCGATGATGAAGAAGAGTGACAGTTCAATATTTACATGTTTCATCCTGGTCCATTTACTTTACTTGTCCTGTGTATAGGTATTTGGCTAGGGATCCAATAGTTTGCTCATTAAGAAGCCTGTTTATACATATATTCCATTTCAAATGATAACTTATCGGCCAAGGAATTACTCAAATAATATTAGTTAAATATATGAAAGCATACAATGGGTCTTGTTATGAAGCAGGGTTTGTGCCATACAGATTATTTTCTTTTATATGCCTTTCATAGACAATGTGCCTCTTGAAACATTAATATGCTATTAGCCTATTATACCTACATTGGAGTGTCCATTACTGCATTGCCCTGCATTAAGTTTCCGCCATTCTTGGGGGTGAGTAGAGACAAGTTTGTATCCTTGCTCTTTCCTCTACAAGTACCTCGTTCTTCTTTTCAGATCGTGTAAAACATTTCATTAGTGTTTTTACTGTCTTTGTAAGACCTGCATAGATATTGATGGAAATAAGCACATACGGTTTCATGTACCTATTGGTTCTAATCAGTTTGTTGTTTTAAAATGTTTAATAAAGTTTGATAAGATGTTTACACTGTAGCCCCTCCTTCTGTACACCCATTATTCGTGTTTGTAATAGATGAATTTCATCAAAGATCCAATCTACATGTGAGAGATATATAGGGGCAGATTACTAAGCCATGGAGAGAGATCAAGTATTAACCTATCAGCTCCTGACATTTGATCTGATTGGCTGGTACTTTATCTCTATCTCTGCTCTATCACTCCCCAAGGCTTAGTACATCTCCCCCATAGAGATGAATGACAGGACTAAAGGGAAAGAAGAAAATCTCCTTCAAAAATCAACTTTTAGATTTCGTACTTTCCCAGTTAAATCCACTGGCTGTAGTCTATTATTATATCAGGTTGTTTGCCCCTTTAACTCTGAGAAAAAATAAAATCACTTCCTAACCTACACACAAGGATTCTAATGTTTGCCAATGCTTATAATGGGTTAACACAAGAAGATCAGGTTGAATAAATTCTCTTTTGAAGTTCCTATAGTAAATGTGTGGTGTGCAGGTTCTACAGCAGTGTTCATTTATCAAAGTACTAAAATGTGCATCTTGCAGTAGAAATGATTTGTATAATGGGGCGCTGAGAGAAGGTGAACTGGGTTACCCATGTCCCGACAGCTGTTGTAGGGGACAATTGCAAAGTATTTCCATTTCCACAGCTGGATTTGGCCACACCCCCTACAGTACCAAGACCCCACGGCTGTCTCAATGGCCCTGTTTTTTTGGGGGGGGAATTTGCTTTAGTCCAACAGATTTTATGCCACCAACATGGAATTTAAATGTAAAAATGGTGGCACTGTAAAATTTACAATCTACAGAGTATAAGTTGCCAAATGAAAATCAGGTGAATTAATAATTATGTAATGTAACCACTTGCAATAGAGTGGTTTTATTAGCTAATTAATTAAATGCAATTTAAAGGCAAATTAATATTTTAGGTTGTTCCCTGTGTGGCAATAAAGCAGTTTAAAAAGGATTTGATATTTGTACATCTTTGGAGGTGGTGGATCCCATCTTGACCTCTTATTTTAATGGGGTGCATGTTGTTCCCCTATAACACACTCACTATAAAGGGAAACCCATAAATAAGATTTAAACACACAGAGGTTATAAGAGAGCCTTAATGTGTCCACTCTCTTGGTTAAGTCAAGAAACTATTGAAGCTGAACTCTGCAGAATGTTAGGTACAGTAGAAAATGGAAAAGTTAAATTAAGTTATAAAAGTAACACTGCAGTAGGATGGACTTTGGAGTGATGTTATAGTTGTTTGCACTGTCTGCAGCTACAGCCAGACCACAAACTCAAAGGAAGTAATTCAGTTCTCTAGGTCGCAATGTTTGGCTGCACACATCTGAAAAGAACAAATGGCAACAATGCACTGCACACATCTATTGCAAGGTAAATTGTGCTGGCTGGTGGCTGCAAGATGCTCGCGTTCTGACCATTTCTCTGACAGTTCATGGTTTACGCTTCAAATGAAAAACCGGAACAGAGTACTGTGGAAGTAGAGCTGTTTCTAATGCAAAAAGTAGGAAATTAGGCAAATAGAATGTTTAAACACTTAACTAATTATTATATTTTTAAATTACATAAGTAATTGTCATTTCTAGAAATGTAAGTAAAATATTATCTTTAAAAAAAAATAATATATTGAATTTTTTATGAAACCTCCCGTCCAATGACCATAGGTCCTTATTGACACATTAACCCAGATCCCCCCCCCCCCAAAGTAACAATAGATCCCCCTTAATCCCCCACCCCAACAGTAATTGATCCCCCAGTGTTTTTGGCCCCACCATCTTAGTGTCTGTTGGTCCCCACTGAAGTCTCCCCTACCCTCCACCCCCCACACACACACAATAACAAAAATGAAAGTAGTAACATAAATCTTTCATCCCCCAAGTGGAAATCAACCACCCCGTTGCATAAACAACCCATTCTCGTATATCTATTACTACCTCTATATGGTTTTGAATACCTCCACTCAGATCTCTTAACCCTCCCCCATTTTTCAAGCAGAGTGCATATACGTTAAAATAAATGTATTAGCTACATTTATATGAACTATATGATTCACAGAATGTAGTTGCCCAGGTGCATGTTAGGAAGGGATTAATTTACATTAGAAAAAAAACAAATTCCCCCAGCACACCATAGTGGATCAGCAAAAGAGACATACATTCTACATTTTAATAGTAATGTAGAAATCTGTGTTACATACATTTGCAAACATATGGTAAGCTACCAGACATGGCAAGGAGTCTCTGCTCTGATGGTCCTACACTATATTATAATGGCACCTACTTTGGGTTAATGTTTTTCTAAATACCTTTATGCAGGGCTTAAAGTGATCCTGGAAATGTGGTAAAACTCATTTCCTCCACCACCTACTCCCCATCCCATAAGGCAGGGCCAGTGAAATGGTTTTCAGCACTCACCTGGACACTATAACT
Organism: Pseudophryne corroboree; assembly: GCF_028390025.1. NCBI lineage: Eukaryota > Metazoa > Chordata > Amphibia > Anura > Myobatrachidae > Pseudophryne > Pseudophryne corroboree. The sequence continues at coordinate 466,481,469 of NC_086449.1, forward strand.
TTGTGCCCTACCTCCCATACTTTATTAAAGGACAGTGGTCTCAAAAGGAAGCGACATGGACACCCCCAATTCAAATTACGCCACACAGTAGCACAGATATCACTCAGTGCACCCAATTCATGTTATGTCACTCAGTAGTGACCCTTATTCACACATTCACACAGTGGTACTCCTTATACAAGTTATGCCACACAGTAGTGCCCCTTATACACAATGCCCACATTAGTTACCCTTTTACACAATTCCCACAGTAATGCCCCTTACACATAATGCCCACAGTAGTGGTGCCTAATTTACACATAATGCCCACAGTAGTGCCCCTTATACACATCTCTGCCTCTGTCACTCCAGCAGCTCACTGCCTGTGTCCCTCCAGCAGCTCCATGCTGTGTCCTTCCAGGAGATTCACCGCCTCTCTGTATCCCTCTAGACCCCTCACCTTTGTCATCAGCTTGTACAGAGCCTGCTCCTCTTTGTGGCGCTTCACTTCAGTGCCAGTTGACTGCATGACATCACATATTCAGTGCTAGATAAGGAAGCCACTATAAGAAGGGGACAAATGCCATCTGACATACCCAGCGTGTGTGAGTACCAGGAGGGATGGGCCACAGGTGGAGGACGACCATGGAGCCACCGGGACCTAAGGAAGGGGGAGGAGGCTGCAGCTCATCAGTGATGCTTGCGCCGCCTGCATCATCTATTGACATAGGTGGTGCTGCAGGCTTTTATGTTGAAATTACTGTGCAGGAACATGGAGGAGGTGGAACCAGTTCCAACTTCCACAACAGGTGATGGAACTCTGTTCCACCCCGTCCCACCCCCCACTTTAACCCCTACATTAATGTATTTTTAAATTGAGTAATTTCCTATGGTGTCAGTCTAGCACAGCCACACTAGAGAGCTGTAGGGAGGCCCCTCCCTCTCCACACCGACATCCTGACTCTCACACAACCTTTCTATAAAGCTGTTCCCTCAGAAGAGCTGTGGCTGTATTTCAGCAGAGAAGGTGTATAACTTAGGGCTGCATGCTCATATAATGTTCTCAGATCCCTGGTCTTCAGCATCCAGAGTGCTGTTCTTGGATCTCATTGGTGCTGGAGAGCATTACATGAGCGTGCACTTTCATTTATAAGAGAAGTGGAGGGGAGTGGAAGAGTGACAAAAGAAAAACAGAGAGAAAGAGGACCAAAGATGGGTAAGGGAAGAGCCAGGTGAGTGAAGGGAGAGAAACAGTACAATAAGAGAGGGAGGTAGAGAGCCTAAACTGGGTATACACTAGACCAGTGGTAGCCAACCCTCGTCCTCGAGAGCTACCAACAGTTCACGTTTTCCAGCTCACCTGGCAGGTGCACATGTGCAGTTATTACTAACAGTGACATTTTAAAAGATCCACAGGTGGACTCTGTGAGGAGACCTGGAAAAATAAGAATTTACTTACCGATAATTCTATTTCTCGTAGTCCGTAGTGGATGCTGGGGACTCCGTCAGGACCATGGGGAATAGCGGCTCCGCAGGAGACAGGGCACAAAATTAAAAGTTTGACCACTAGGTGGTGTGCACTGGCTCCTCCCCCTATGACCCTCCTCCAAGCCTCAGTTAGGATACTGTGCCCGGACGAGCGTACACAATAAGGAAGGATTTTGAATCCCGGGTAAGACTCATACCAGCCACACCAATCACACTGTACAACCTGTGATCTGAACCCAGTTAACAGCATGATAACATAACAGAGGAGCCTCTGAAAAGATGGCTTCCAACAATAATAACCCGATTTTTGTAACAATAACTTTGTACAAGTATTGCAGACAATCCTCACTTGGGATGGGCGCCCAGCATCCACTACGGACTACGAGAAATAGAATTATCGGTAAGTAAATTCTTATTTTCTCTGACGTCCTAAGTGGATGCTGGGGACTCCGTCAGGACCATGGGGATTATACCAAAGCTCCCAAACGGGCGGGAGAGTGCGGATGACTCTGCAGCACCGAATGAGAGAACTCCAGGTCCTCCCTAGCCAGGGTATCAAATTTGTAGAATTTTACAAACGTGTTCTCCCCTGACCACGTAACTGCTCGGCAGTGTTGTAATGCCGAGACCCCTCGGGCAGCCGCCCAAGGTGAGCCCACCTTCCTTGTGGAGTGGGCATTTACAGATTTTGGCTGTGGCAGGCCCTGCCACAGAATGCGCAAGTTGAATTGTGCTACAAATCCAACGAGCAATCGTCTGCTTAGACGCAGGAACACCCAGCTTGTTGGGTGCATACAGTATAAACAGCGAGTCAGACTTTCTGACTCCAGCCGTCCTTGAAATATATATATATATATTTTTAAGGCTCTGACAACGTCGAACAACTTGGAGTCCTCCAAGTCGCTAGAAGCCGCAGGCACTACAATAGGTTGGTTCAGGTGAAACGCTGATACCACCTTAGGGAGAAACTGAGGACGCGTCCGCAGTTCTGCCCTGTCCCAATGGAAAATCAGATATGGCTTTTGTACGAAAAAGCCGCCAATTCTGACACTCTCCTGGCCGAAGCCAGGGCCAGTAGCATGGTCACTTTCCATGTAAGATATTTCAAATCCACCGATTTGAGTGGCTCAACCAATGGGATTTGAGGAATCCCAAAACTACATTGAGATCCCACAGTGCCACTGGAGGCACAACCGGGGCTGTATATGTAGTACTCCTTTGACAAAAGCTTGGACTTCAGGAACTGAAGCCAATTCTTTCTGGAAGAAAATCGACAGGGCCGAAATTTGAACCTTAATGGACCCCAATTTGAGGCCCATAGACAATCCTGTTTGCAGGAAATGTAGGAATCGACCCAGTTGAAATTCCTCCGTCGGAGCCCTCTCCTTCAGGATCCGGCGTTCAACCGCCATGCCGTCAAACGCAGCCGCGGTAAGTCTAGAGGTAGAGTGCACGGATCCTCCGTGCGCATCTCTTGAAGTTCCGGGTACCAAGTCTTTCTTGGCAAATCCGGAACCACGAGTATCGTTCTTACTCCCCTTCGCCTTATAATTCTCAGTACCTTGGGTATGAGAGGCAGAGGGGGGAACACATACATTGACTGGTACACCCATGGTGTTACCAACGCGTCCACAGCTATTGCCTGAAGGTCTCTTGACCTGGCGCAATACCTGTCCAGTTTTTTTTTTTTGTTGAGGCGGGACGCCATCATGTCCACCTTTGGTTTTCCCAACGGTTCACAATCATGTGGAAAACTTCTGGATGAAGTCCCCACTCTCCCGGGTGGTGATCGTGTCTGCTGAGGAAGTCTGCTTCCCAGTTGTCCACTCCCGGAATGAACACTGCTGACAGTGCTATCACATGATTTTCTGCCCAGTGAAAAATCCTTGCAGCTTCCGCCATTGCCCTCCTGCTTCTTGTGTCGCCCTGTCTGTTTACGTGGGCGACTGCCGTGGTGTTGCCCTACTGGTTCAACACCGGCTGACCCTGAAGCAGAGGTCTTGCCAGGCTTAGAGCATTGTAAATTGCCCTTAGCTCCAGTATATTTATGTGAAGTGAAGTCTCCAGGCTTGACCACACTCCCTGGAAATTTCTTCCCTGTGTGACTGCTCCCCAGCCTCTCAGGCTGGCATTCGTGGTCACCAGGACCCAGTCCTGAATGCCGAATCTGCGGCCCTCCAAAAAGGTGAGCACTCTGCAACCACCACAGAAGAGACCCCCTTGTCCTTGGAGATGGGGCTATCCGCTGATGCATCTGAAGATGCGATCCGGACCATTCGTCCAGCAGATTCCACTGAAAGGTTCTTGCGTGGAATCTGCCGAATGGAATCGCTTCGTAAGAAGCCATCATTTACCCAGGACTCTTGTGCATTGATGCACTGACACTTTTCCTGGTTTTAGGAGGTTCCTGACTAGCTCGGATAACTCCCTGGCTTTCTCCTCCGGGAGAAAAACCTTTTTCTGAACTGTGTCCAGAATCATCCCTAGGAACAGCAGACGTGTCGTCGGGCTCAGCTGGGATTTTGGAAAATTTAGAATCCACCCGTGCTGTTGCAGCACTACTTGGGTTAGTGCTACACCGGCCTCTAACTGTTCTCTGGATCTTGCCCTTATCAGGAGATCGTCCAAGTAAGGGATAATTAATACGCCTTTTCTACGAAGAAGAATCATCATTTCGGCCATTACCTTGGTAAAGACCCGGGGTGCCGTGGACAATCCAAACGGCAACGTCTGAAACTGATAGTGACAGTTTTATACCACGAACCTGAGGTACCCTTGGTTTGAAGGGCAAATTTGGACATGGAGGTAAGCATCCTTGATGTCCAAGGACACCATAAAGTCCCCTTCTTCCAGATTCGCTATCACTGCTCTGAGTGATTTCATCTTGAACTTGAACCTTTGTATGTAAGTGTTCAAAAGATTTCAGACTTAGAATAGGTCTCACCGAGCCGTCCGGCTTCGGTACCACAAACAGCGTGGAATAATACCCCTTTCCTTGTTGTATTAGGGGTACCTTGACTATTACTTGCTGGGAATACAGCTTGTGAATAGCTTCCAACACCGTCTCCCTGTCGGAGGGAGATTGTCAGGTCCGGGTGTTTTTGTGAATCCGTTAACCCGGAACCAACCACAGGTGTAGGTGCTGGGCTATGAAGAAAGCAGGGAGGACGAAGAAAGTTCCGATTCATATATTTATTCAAAATAATAATTCAGTAAAGGGTTAACTGACAAGTTGTTAATCATCATATTATACTGAAGTATTGCAGGAATAATATGCAAGAGAAAACTCAAAAATAAATAAAAGAAATGTTCATGGAAACATATGCAAAACAAGCTGATGAATAAATGTTGGATTGTCCAAATATAAACAAGCTTTGATGCAGAACTGCAGAATGTGATTAACTGGATAATGCAGACATGAAGAGATAACTGTAAGGATTTGCAATGGAGTTTTGAGAGTTAACTGAGAGACTGTGAAGAATTATCCTTGTTATGACAACATAGCAAATATAAACAAACTTTGATGCTGAACTGTAGAATGTTATTAACTGGATAATGCAGACATGAAGAGATAACTGTAAGGATTTGCAATGGAGTTTTGAGAGTTAACTGAGAGACTGTGAAGAATTATCCTTGTTATGACAACATAGCAAATATAAACAAACTTTGATGCTGAACTGTAGAATGTTATTAACTGGATAATGCAGACATGAAGAGATAACTGTAAGAATTAGCAATGGAGCTTTGAGAGTTAACTGAGAGACTGTGATGAATTATCCTTGTAAAGACAACATAGCAAAAAGTACTGAATTGGGTTACTTGCGGGTTCCGGAGATCACTGTGAAACTGTAGTAGAAGACAAGGTGATGAATGGGTTAAATGCAGAGTTGAACAAACGAACAGCTGAGAGAAATGAGATCCTGCAGACTTTGTAGGATAGGCAGACTGACAAGGTAACCTCATGCAGAACACTGGGAATCCAAGTATTTCCAATAGGTGTGCAATTGACTGATAGCACAATGGAGAGCCGGTAGATCTTTGGCAGTGAAGGCTGCAAACGGACCTCTGGGAACGGAGGCGATATCTGGACCACGGGAATCACACAGGAATGCACGGAGAGAGTTCAGAGCTAGAGCACAGCTTTGATACAACAAAGCACTGGCCCAGAGTAACATAATCCCAGCCTACTTAAAGGCAGCACAAGCACGGGATTGGCTTACACCTGCCCACAGGTGTTTTCACAAGTGCTCTGTATTAGCTATTTGGTCTCCAACATGGCCACCTCCTATACAGCAGACACACTGCAGTGCCTTAGGCCATTTGGTCCCCGCACTCACAGTTCCCAGACTCTGCATTACCTGTGCCATTGATCATGCCGTGTCCCCACACGGGCGCACAGCACCGCAAGCAACCGCACTGGCAATGGATGAACCCCAGAACCCGCAGAGGTGAGAGACCGGTTCGTGACAGTACCCCCTCTTCTACGGGTGGTCTCCGAACACCTTTGAACCTTGTCAGGATTTTTGGAGAAGTATTTCTGTACCAGTCTTGGAGCATGAACATCTTCAGAGAAAACCCAGGATCTCTCCTCCGGACCGTAACCCTTCCAGTCGACCAGAAACTGTAAACGTCCATATCGGGAACGTGAGTCCACAATCTCTTTAACTTCAAATTCCTCATTCTGCAAAGAGTGAACTTTAGGAGATTTGGACTGGGTAGTACGGAACTTATTGAGAATCAAAGGCTTCAGTAAAGATGTATGAAAGGCGTTAGGAATTCTCAAAGACGGTGGCAACTTGACTTTGTATGACTCAGGGTTGAGTACCTTTACAATGGGAAATGGACCAATAAACCTGAGAGCAAATTTCTTAGAAGGAACTTTGAACTTGAGATTGCGCGTAGAAATCCAAACTTGGTCTCCCACTTAGTAATTCGGTACAGCTTTACGTTTTCTATCTGCAAAAGATTTATAACGAGTGGAAGTTTTGACCAAGGACTTACGTACGCAACTCCAGATGCTAGATAGACGTTGAAGCTCTTGATCTGCTGCTGGAACCTCTAGGGCTGGCAATGGATGAAACTCTGGTGGAGAACTTCTTGGACTCTTATGTTGGGCACATTTAGGACATGCTGCTATAAACTCTTGGACATCGGCTTTGAGACGTGGCCACCAATAAGACTGTTGAATAAATTCGAGAGTCTTTAGAACCCCATGATGACCCATGAAGGAAGAGGAGTGAGCCCAGGTAAGCAGCCGTTTTCGGAGACTTGTGGCAACAAAGGTCTTGCCAGGCGGAGGAACTGGAGAGGTTCGAGTCATTAAAAAGGACGTAGGATTCACAATGGCTTGATTCGTGGTAGCATCATTTAATTCAGAAGAAGCAAAGGACCGGGAAAGGGCATCTGCCTTTTTGTTCTGAGACCCTGGACGATAGGTGAGTTTGAAATCAAATCGTGAGAAGAAAAGCGCCCATCGAGTTTGTCGTGGATTCAAACACTGAGCTGACTGCAGATACAGAAGATTCTTATGATCAGTATAAACTGTAATGCGATGTTGAGCTCCTTCTAGAAGGTATCTCCACTCCTCAAATGCCAACTTGATGGCAAGTAACTCTTGCTCACCGATTGCATAATTACGTTCTGCCGGGAGGAACTTACGGGAGAAATATCCGCAGGGATGGACCTTTTTATCTTCAAAGACTTGTGACAACACAGCTCCTACTGCTTCTGCAGATGCATGCACCTCTAGTAGAAAGGGACGATTCAAATCAGGCTGTCGAAGAATGGGGGCTGACACAAAGGCTTGCTTTAAATCAGAGAAGGCTTTGATTGCTTCAGAAGACCAGTTCGTAGGATTTGCTCCCTTGCGAGTTAGGGCTGTGATAGGAGCAGCTAACGTAGAATAATTCTTAATGAATCTCCTATAGAAATTAGCAAAGCCAAGAAATCGCTGAATCCCCTTGAGAGTTGTAGGAGTGGACCAATCCCGGATAGCTCGCGTCTCTGGGATGGATAGCGGATGAATTTGTCCCCTAGGAGGGGTCTTGCCCGGAACCAGGACGACTGGGCAGTCCCATTCACGATGAGGAGGTAGAGAGTCTGCTGCTTGCTTACTGGAAACATCCGCAAGGGATTGATACACCGGAGGTAGATCGGAAAGGCTAATTGACCGAAGAGGTACAATTGCAGCTACACAGTCCTTGGTACAAGATTTACCCCATGAAAGGACTTCCATGGTTTGCCAATTGAGTTGAGGATTATGTTTCTGCAGCCAAGGTAAACCAAGTATCACATCTTGAGAGGCTTTGGGAATCACGTAGAAGGAGAGGTATTCGGAATGGAGCTCACCAACTTTCATCTTGAGACATACGGTTCGATGAGTAATTATACCATCTGGAATTCGACTTCCATCCACTGCTGTAACGGCAACTGCTGCTTCCAGAGGCATGGTTTGAACTTTAGACCGCATGACAAAGGCTGAGGAGATGAAGTTCTCGGCTGCCCCGGAATCTAGGAGAGCTGAAACTTTCACTGTAGAACTTGGAACTTCTAATTGAATAGACAAGGTCGGCTCTTTCCCAGAACGTGATTCTAGAGTAACTCCTAGCTTAACCTCTCTTGAATAAGCTAGGAGGCGAGAGTTTCCCGGTCGGAGTTTGCAGAATTTAACTAAATGTTCGGAGGACCCACAGTACATGCAGAGGTTACCCTGTCGACGACGAAGTCGTTCCTCCTCTGTGAGGCGAGAGCGCCCAATCTGCATAGGTTCTTCAGTCATTACTGGAGACTGTGATGAAGAATCTTGTCGAGGTCTAGGATGATCACGTGGACTGGATCGCTCTGCCCTGGATTTCTCTAAACATCGCTCCCTGTGACGTAGGTCAAATTTGTTACAGAGAGAAATCAATTCATCCAGTTTAATTGGCACATCCCGGATAGTTAAATCATCCTTGATTCTCTCTGAAAGTCCATTCCAAAACGCGGCGATCAGGGCCTCCTCATTCCAGTTTAACTCCGAAGACAACGTGCGAAACTGAATAATATATTGACTGACAGGACGTAAACCTTGACGTAGACGGAGAATCTCCAAGGATGCTGAGGTGGTCCTGCCTGGTTCGTCAAAGATTCTCCGGAAGGAAGATACGAACTCTTTGTAATTAGAGAGGATAGGATCACCTCTCTCCCATAATGGTGATGCCCACTCCAGAGCCTGACCGGAGAGGAGGGCAATAATATATGCAACTTTAGAACGAGCTGATGGGAAACTGGAGGACAACAGTTCGAACTGGATCTCGCATTGATTCAGGAATCCTCTGCAAAGTTTTGGGGTTCCGTCAAACTTACTCGGAGAGGGTAACTGCAAGCGGGACGTAGGTAGCGTCACAGGAGAAGCTGTAGTGGTAACTGGGACATCCAGGGTTGGAATCTGGACTTGGAACGTTTTAATAGCCGTATGAAGAGTCTCTAAACGGTCTGCCATAGTTTGCATAAACTGCACTATTTGTGTCTGTATAGACTCCTGGTTTTCCAGACGGGAAAGGATATCTGACGTAGCACCGCCTCCTGCGAATTGGTCACTTGACGGATCCATGTGGCCAGTGCTTACTGTCAGGTCCGGGTGTTTTTGTGAATCCGTTAACCCGGAACCAACCACAGGTGTAGGTGCTGGGCTATGAAGAAAGCAGGGAGGACGAAGAAAGTTCCGATTCATATATTTATTCAAAATAATAATTCAGTAAAGGGTTAACTGACAAGTTGTTAATCATCATATTATACTGAAGTATTGCAGGAATAATATGCAAGAGAAAACTCAAAAATAAATAAAAGAAATGTTCATGGAAACATATGCAAAACAAGCTGATGAATAAATGTTGGATTGTCCAAATATAAACAAGCTTTGATGCAGAACTGCAGAATGTGATTAACTGGATAATGCAGACATGAAGAGATAACTGTAAGGATTTGCAATGGAGTTTTGAGAGTTAACTGAGAGACTGTGAAGAATTATCCTTGTTATGACAACATAGCAAATATAAACAAACTTTGATGCTGAACTGTAGAATGTTATTAACTGGATAATGCAGACATGAAGAGATAACTGTAAGGATTTGCAATGGAGTTTTGAGAGTTAACTGAGAGACTGTGAAGAATTATCCTTGTTATGACAACATAGCAAATATAAACAAACTTTGATGCTGAACTGTAGAATGTTATTAACTGGATAATGCAGACATGAAGAGATAACTGTAAGAATTAGCAATGGAGCTTTGAGAGTTAACTGAGAGACTGTGATGAATTATCCTTGTAAAGACAACATAGCAAAAAGTACTGAATTGGGTTACTTGCGGGTTCCGGAGATCACTGTGAAACTGTAGTAGAAGACAAGGTGATGAATGGGTTAAATGCAGAGTTGAACAAACGAACAGCTGAGAGAAATGAGATCCTGCAGACTTTGTAGGATAGGCAGACTGACAAGGTAACCTCATGCAGAACACTGGGAATCCAAGTATTTCCAATAGGTGTGCAATTGACTGATAGCACAATGGAGAGCCGGTAGATCTTTGGCAGTGAAGGCTGCAAACGGACCTCTGGGAACGGAGGCGATATCTGGACCACGGGAATCACACAGGAATGCACGGAGAGAGTTCAGAGCTAGAGCACAGCTTTGATACAACAAAGCACTGGCCCAGAGTAACATAATCCCAGCCTACTTAAAGGCAGCACAAGCACGGGATTGGCTTACACCTGCCCACAGGTGTTTTCACAAGTGCTCTGTATTAGCTATTTGGTCTCCAACATGGCCACCTCCTATACAGCAGACACACTGCAGTGCCTTAGGCCATTTGGTCCCCGCACTCACAGTTCCCAGACTCTGCATTACCTGTGCCATTGATCATGCCGTGTCCCCACACGGGCGCACAGCACCGCAAGCAACCGCACTGGCAATGGATGAACCCCAGAACCCGCAGAGGTGAGAGACCGGTTCGTGACAGAGATGTTGGTAAAGCAGACTTCAGGAATCTGCGAGGAAGAGACGTCTCGAATTCCAATCTGTACCCCTGTGATACTACCTGCAGGATCCAGGGGTCGACTTGCGAGTGAGCCCACTGCGCGCTGAAATTCTTGAGACGACCCCCCCACCGGACCTGAGTCCGCTTGTAAGACCCCAGCGACATGCTGAGGACTTTTCAGAAGCGGGGGAGTGCTTCTGCTCCTGGGAAGGAGCTGCTTGCTGCAGTCTCTTACCCTTTCCTTTGCCTCGGGCAGATATGAATGGCCTTTTGCCCGCTTGTTCTTATGAGAACGAAAGGACTGAGGCTGAAAAGACGGTGTCTTTTTCTGTTGGGAGGTGACCTGAGGTAAAAAAGGTGGATTTTCCGGCTGTTGCCGTGGCCACCAAGTCCGATAGACCAACCCCAAATAATTCCTCCCCTTTATACGGCAAACTTCCATATGCCGCTTGGAATCCGCATCACCTGACCACTGTCGCGTCCATAAACTTCTTCTGGCAGAAATGGACAGCGCACTTACCCTTGATGCCAGAGTGCAAATATCCCTCTGTGCATCTCGCATATAAAGAAAATGCATCCTTTAAATGCTCTATAGTCAATAAAATATTGTCGCTATTCAGGGTATCAATATTTCCAGTCAGAGATTCCGACCAAACCCCCCCAGCACTGCACATCCATGCTGGGGCGATTGCTGGTCGCAGTATAACATCAGTATGTGTGTATATACTTTTTAGAGTATTTTCCAGCCTCCTATCAGCTGGATTTTGAGGGCGGCCGTATCAGGAGACGGTAACGCCACTTGTTTTGATAAGCGTGTGAGCGCCTTATCTACCCTAGAGGGTGTTTCCCAGCGCGCCCTAACCTCTGGCGGGAAAGGGTATAATGCCAATAACTTCTCTGAAATTAGCAACTTCCTATCGGGGGTAACCCACGCTTCATCACACACTTCAATCAATTCATCTGATTTCAGGAAAAACTACAGGTAGTTTTTTCACACCCCACATAATACCCATTTTTGTGGTACTTGTAGTATCAGAAATATGTAACGCCTCCTTCATTGCCGTGATTATGTAACGTGTGGCCCTACTGGAAAATACGTTTGTTTCTTCACCGTCGACACTGGAGTCAGTGTCCGTGTCTGTGTCTGTCGACCGACTGAGGTAATGGGCGTTTTAAAGCCCCTGACGGTGTTTGAGACGCCTGGACAGGTACTAATTGGTTTGCCGGCCGTCTCATATCGTCAACCGACCTTGTAGCGTGTTGACACTATCACGTAATTCCATAAATAAAGCCATCCATTCCGGTGTCGACTCCCTAGGGGGTGACATCCCATTACAGGCAATTGCTCCGCCTCCACACCAACATCGTCCTCATACCTGTCGACACACACGTACCGACACACAGCACACACACAGGGAATGCTCTGATAGAGGACAGGACCCCACAAGCCCTTTGGGGAGACAGAGGGAGAGTTTGCCAGCACACACCAAAGCGCTATAATTATACAGGGACCACCTTATAGTAAGTGTTTTCCCTTATAGCAGCTTAATATATAATAATATCGCCAAAAAATGCCCCCCCTCTCTGTTTTAACCCTGTTTCTGTAGTGCAGTGCAGGGGAGAGCCTGGGAGCCTTCCCACCAGCGGATCTGTGTGGGAAAAATGGCGCTGTGTGCTGAGGAGATAGGCCCCGCCCCCTTCACGGCGGGCTTTTCTCCCGGTTTTTTCTGTAATCCTGGCAGGGGTTAAATACATCCATATAGCCTAGGGGCTATATGTGATGTATTTTTAGCCAGTAAAGGTAATTACATTGCTGCCCAGGGCCCCCCCCCCAGCGCCCTGCACCCTCAGTGACCGCGGTGTGAAGTGTGCTGAGAGCAATGGCGCACAGCTGCAGTGCTGTGCGCTACCTTAAGAAGACTGGGAAGTCTTCAGCCGCCGATTTCTGGACCTCTTCTCTCTTCAGCATCTGTAAGGGGGCCGGCGGCGCGGCTCCGGTGACCCATCCAGGCTGTACCTGTGATCGTCCCTCTGGAGCTAGTGTCCAGTAGCCTAAGAAGCCAATCCATCCTGCACGCAGGTGAGTTCGCTTCTTCTCCCCTTAGTCCCTCGTTGCAGTGAGCCTGTTGCCAGCAGGACTCACTGAAAATAAAAAACCTAACAAACTTTTATTCTAAGCAGCTCTTTAGGAGAGCCACCTAGATTGCACCCTTCTCGGCCGGGCACAAAAACCTAACTGAGGCTTGGAGGAGGGTCATAGGGGGAGGAGCCAGTGCACACCACCTAGTGGTCAAACTTTTAATTTTGTGCCCTGTCTCCTACGGAGCCGCTATTCCCCATGGTCCTGACGGAGTCCCCAGCATCCACTTAGGACGTCAGAGAAAAGTGCACTGTTGGTAGCTCTCGAGGACCAGGGTTGGCTACCCCTGCACTAGACGATACGCTCGATGAGTGATATCATTGACCAATTTCCCTTGAACTTCCCAGAGTTCCGGATAAACGATATTGAGCGCACACACAATATACAGGAGACATTGATACTAGGGTTTTTCAGCTACTGGGTAGGAATTTCATGGGGGTCGTTCATCATTTGTAGCATACACACTGGACGATATGCACCTTATCGTTAACGACCTAGCCAAAATTGACATGTATGTACAGAGGACAGAAGACCTCGCTAGCAACCCGCAGGAGCACGTATCGTACACTACTTAGTGCATACACACTAGGCGATATTGCAAGCGATATCGCTCAGATGGGAAATAATGAGCGATAACGCTCTAAATATTGTGTAGTGTGTACCCAGCTTAAGACTTGGGGGAGAGCGAGACAGGAAAAATAAAGGCTGCTGGGCACAACAGATAGGTTACCTATACAGTTCCAATTTTTTTATGCATTATGCATGTTTACAAACCGGTGAATGATGGGTATAAAATATTAGTTATAGGTAGAAGTGGTAGAAATAAGAATGTAGCGCTTAAATATATTATTTTTATTTCTCATCCTTGTAAATTGGCATTTTCTTTTCTCTATTATACCTCACATATATTAATTCAGTGGTGTTCTTCATTTATGTTCATGTTTTACTTATGTTATATAAAATCTGATCAACAATGCAGCATAAATGACAGATGCCAAGTTCATGTAATGGTCTAATCTTCTATGCGTGTTATATAGATAGTGGGACAAACTGCATGTTGTGTCTGCAAGTCAATGTCAACATGTCTTTTGTAACTACTTGCATAACAAGCCTCATCCCGCAAAGAGCTCTATATGTCATGTGATGTGCAATGTCACCTTGTTAGGAAGCTGTGCTGATTAACCACAGGTGACTATGCAAAAGGACTGATTCACTTGTTTAAACGGTAGTGCATGATTAGCGTTGATATCCATTCAGTCTGTTTGCCTGCTTTACTGTTAACTATTACCCAAATATATCTACTACAGAAGAGTGTCAAACAGCAAATTCAGAAACTTAAAGTGTTTGAATTTGATAGCATAATGCATAAAGGTTTAGCTAAAGACGGAAGACAAAGCACAGTAGTGTCATCTCAGAGGAAGGGTTGGTTGCCAGTATAGTAGCCCAGGCTGCTTTTTATGTTTAATTATTTTGTAACATTATTTGTTGTTTAAAAGTGATGGTAGTAAAAATTAAATATATCATAATGTAAAACAATACGCAAGGGGGACACAAATCCAAAGTACAATAAAGAAGAAATGTTGGTGCAGGACAAGGAGTAAGAGTCATAGGGGTATATTTACTAAGATTCGTGTTTTAGCCGATGTCAGCTGAGTAAAACACTACTGGACTTAATACCGTGATGCACGGCCGGATTAGTGAGATCCGTGCCGGGCTTCATTGTGTAAAAGTACTGAAAAAGTTAAAAAAAAAAAAAAATTGCATGGAGTCCCCCCTCCTAAGCATAACCATCCCCAGACTCTTTGAGCCGGTCCTGGTTGTTAAAATACTGGGGAAAAATTGCACAGGGGTTCCCCGTATTTTAACAACCAGCACCGGGCTCTTGGGCCAGTCCCGGTTCCAAAAAAACAGGGGACAAGACATAGGGGTCCCCTGTATTTTTTAAACCAGCATTGGGCTCCACTAGCCAGGAACATAATGCCACATCCAGGGGACACATTTATATTGGTTTCTGTAGCCGTGGCATTACCCAAACTAGTCATCCCCCCCCCCCCCAACTAGTCACCCCTGGCCGGGGTTCCCTGGGGGAGTGGAGACCCCTTAAATCAAGGGGGTCTCCCCCTCCAGGCACCCAAGGGCCAGTGGTGAAGCCCAAGGCTGTCCCTAGCACCCCTGGGTGGTGGGTGTCAGGCTGATAGCCAAAAATGTGTAAAAAAAGAATATTGTCTTTTGCTGTGAAACTACAAGTCCCAGCAAGCCTCCCCGCATGCTGGTACTTTGTCAACCAAAGGGCCAGCATGCCGTAGTACCTGGGTCCACTGGTCTTTGTAATGCGCCAGGGAAAAATGGCACAAAATAAACAAACACAAACTGAGGTGTAACTGGAGTGCTCAAACTGTGACCCAATAAAAGTATAGCACAAGGCCCAGTATCTGCCAGCACAGGGCTGGTGCAAAACCATTAATATCCAGAAAGGAAATAGCTGCGTTCTACTTCACACAGTAAAAAAGATTCCATTATAGATGTGTCTTTTCCTGCCATTCATCTCCATTTAGTAACGTACTGTAATAACAACAAATTGAATGTTGTTTCTGCTCTGCACATACCAAGGCCAGGTCCTCCCATTGGCTGGTGGATGCTTTTTTCCTTCATAAATGGCGCAATAGGGCTTTACAAGACCATCTGCTGGTGGAAAAAAATATTGAGGCACACATGTCTTGCTTCAGACCTGCATGCATGCTGCTGATCACGTAGTTGAGTGATTATTTGTATCTGTGCATGCACAAACATTTTTGAGAACATTCACAATACATGTGTTTCACAGAATATATACACAAAAGGCGCTGTTTTGATTAATTACCGCGGGAAGAGTCAGAGCACTGTTTGACAGGCACCCACATGAGAGGCGTGAGGCACAGGACACTTTGATGGGCTCCCACATGTCCCTAGTTGTTGTTACTGGGGAGAGTCAGGACACTGTTTGACGGAGACCAACATGTTCCTAGTTATTATTACTGGGGAGAATCAGTGCACTGACAGACACCACGTGTCCCTAGTTATAATTACTGGGGAGTATCAGTGCACTGTTTGACGGAGACCCACATGTTCCTAGTTATTATTACTAAGGAGAGTCAGGGCATTGTTTGACGAGCACCAACATGTCCCTAGTTAACCACTTGCCTGGCATGGTCGCATCAGATGCGACCACACCAGCAAGTGTTTTATCTGACCTGGTAGCAGAGGATGCGACCAGTCAGATAAAGAGTGTTAGCAGCTGCAGGGAAGAGAAACTTTCCTCTGCTGCTACTCTCCTGCACCCTCCCCTGTTGCCATGCTGCAGATCACTGATGATTGGTAAGCACGACTGGACCCCCCACCCAGCGGCTGCACACAATAGCAGCCACTTGGAAAGTGTAAAACAACCCACTCAGACCCCCACTCCCTGTGTACCTGGCAGATGTCTTGGGTGTAAAAAGTAACGTTGCAATGTTCCGATGTTACCTATCTTCCTGACCGATGTTTGGGGAAAATGATATATATATATATATTTTTTTTAATCCATAAAATAAATAAATATATATATATATATATATAAATAATGGGGTATATGCAATTGCGGTCGAATTGCCGCAAATGTCGAAAAACGGGGCATTTTCGACACAAAAAAATGTTCGACAATGCAATACAGTATTTTCAACAAAAAAACGGCCGTTTCAAATTAGACTTTTTGCAATTCGACAGTAGTCAAATTCGACATGTCTGCAATGGTAAAAATGCGGCTTTTCGACAAAAGTATATTCAATTGAAAAATGTCGATTCGAAAACAGTGCTTTTCGACAGTCATTTCGTCAATTTCAGTCCGCCTCATTTTGCTGGCGGGATCTAACAAATAAAATTTAAAAACATGTTTTTTGGTGTTTTTTTTATTGCTAATAGCATATCTATTTATATTAGAAGGGATTATGTACTTGGTTTGTCTATTAGGAGCCACAAGTATTATTTATATATTTTTTAAAAGAATATTTTTTTTTTTTTTACTGACTAAAATAATATGGAGAGATCAGAGCATGTTTTTCAGTGGGAATGGGTTAAAAATCCTGAAAAAAAATGCGTGGGGTCCCCCCTCCTAAGCATAACCAGCCTCGGGCTCTTTGAGCCCGTCCTTGTTGTAAAAATACGGGGGGGGGGAATGACAGGGGATCCTCCGTATTTTCACAACCAGCACCGGGCTCTGCTTCCGGTCCTGGTGCCAAAAATACGGGGGATAAAAAACGTAGGGGTCCCCCATATTTTTAATACCAGCACCGGACTCCACTAGTCAGAGAGATAATGCCACAGCCGGGGGACACTTTTATATCGGTCCCTGCGGCCGTGGCATTAAATCACTAACTAGTCACCCCTGGCCGGGGTACCCTGGAGGAGTGGGGACCCCTTAAATCAAGGGGTCCTCCCCCTCCAGCCACCCAAGGGCTAGGGGTGAAGCCCGAAGCTGCCCCCCCATCCAAGGGCTGCGGATGGGAGGCTGATAGCCAAGTGACAAAAATAAAGAATATTGTTTTTTGTAGCAGAACTACAAGTCCCAGCAAGCACCCACCGCAAGCTGGTACTTAAAGAGAACCACAAGTACCAGCATGCGGGGGGGAAAGGGCCTTCTGGTACCTGTAGTTCTACTGCAAAAAAAATACCCAAATAAAAACAGTACACGCACACCGTGAAAGTAAAACTTAATTACATACATGCACGCCGACACACACATACCTACCTATGTTGACACGCCGACTCGGTCCCCTTCTCCACGTAGAATCCATGGGGTACCTGAAAATAAAATTATACTCACCAAAATCCTGTGTAGATCTGTCGTCTTCTCCTTGTAATCCACGTACTTGGCAAAATAATAAAACGCAAAACAAGGGACCACGCACTGAAAGGGGTCCCATGTTTACACATGGGACCCCTTTCCCCGAATGCCGGGACACCTCGTGACTCCTGTCACAGAGGGTCCCTTCAGCCAATCAGGGAGCGCCACGTCGTGGCACTCTCCTGATTGGCTGTGCGCGTCTGAGCTGTCAGACGCCGCATAGCACTATGCCGCTCCATTATATTCAATAGTTGGAACTTTGCGGTCAGCGGTTGACCGCGAGTAACCTCACCGCTGACCGCAAAGTTCCCACCATTGAATATAATGGAGCGGCATAGTGCTATGCGCCGTCTGACTGCTCAGACGCGCACAGCCAATCAGGAGAGTGCCATGACGTGGCGCTCCCTGATTGGCTGAAGGGACCCTCTGTGACAGGAGTCACGGGGGGGTCTCAGCAGTCGGGGAAAGGGGTCCCATGTGTAAACATGGGACCCCTTTCAGTGCGTGGTTCGGGTTTTGCGTTTTATTATTTTGCCAAGTCCGTGGATTACAAACAAGAAGAGGACAGATCTACACAGGATTTTTGTGAGTATAATTTTATTTACAGGTAACCCGTGGATTCTATGTGGAGAAGGGGACCGAGTCGGCGTGTCAACATAGGTAAGTATGTGTGTGTCGGCGTGCATGTATGTAATAAAGTTTTACTTTCACGGTGTGCGTGTACTGTTTTTATTTGTTTTTGTTTTTTTGCAGTAGAACTACAGGTACCAGCGGGCCCCATTCCCCCCCCCCCCCGCATGCTGGTACTTGTGGTTCTCCAAGTACCAGCTTGTGGGGGAGGCTTGCTGGGACTTGTAGTTCTGCTACAAAAAACAATATTCTTTATTTTTGTCACTTGGCTATCAGCCTCCATCCGCAGCCCTTGGATGGGGGGGACAGCCTCGGGCTTCACCCCTGGCCCTTGGGTGGCTGGAGGGGGGGACCCCTTGATTTAAGGGGTCCCCACTCCTCCAGGGTACCCCGGCCAGGGGTGACTAGTTAGTGATTTAATGCCACGGCCGCAGGGACCGATATAAAAGTGTCCCCCGGCTGTGGCATTATCTCTCTGACTAGTGGTGTTAAAAATACGGGGGACCCCTAAGTTTTTTTATCCCCAAAATTTTTGGCATCAGGACCGGATGCAGAGCCTGGTGCTGGTTGTAAAAATACGGGGGATCCCCTGTCATTTCCCCCCCCCCCCCCCGTATTTTTACAACCAGGACCGGCTCAAAGAGCCCGAGGCTGGTTATGCTTAGGAGGGGGACCTCACGCATTTTTTTTTCAGGATTTTTTACACACTTTTGTGCCGTCCATGAAGTCGAATACAGGACGCACACTATCGTCAATTGGTCCGTTTTTCAACAGCGGGACTGTCGAATCCGTTTTTTATTTAATATGTCGAATTCGGGTCCCGGCGGGAGGGTGTCTGACTGTCGAATTGTGTCGAATTTAAAAACGGTCGAATTCTAGCCGGGACTCGACCGCAATTGCATATACCCTATATAATTTTATTTTTTTTGGATAGGTTTTAATTCATGTTCTTCACCTAATTCACTCATAAAAAAAAAACCTGACAATTTCTGAGCGTTTTTTGTGGGGGGGAAAATCATCAGTTAAGTGGTTAATGGTACTGGCTGAACTACATGGATCATGTAGGCAGATAGCAACACATTATTTGTTTATTTTGAAATAGTCCAGAAAAGAAAACCTCATCTATTATTACTTGCATTTTGGCTCAGTGTGTCACTCTGGTGCTTTAACTTAACTGCAGCCCATTGGTCCACAGTCCAGAGGTCCTAATACATACAGGGGCAGCATTAACTCTTGGTGCATAATGCGCACTCGTGTTTTTTTTGTCACTGCCCGCAGAGCATCATTAGCCCTTCAATAAAGTTAAACAGGTGCAGTGCCACACATAAATATAAGCACTGTGAGTTGGCATTTGTGAAAAAAGAAGTTGTTTTAGATTTTTGAGCATTCAAAAAGGCTCAGTAGGTGCAGTGCTTCACTGCATTCATAAATGTTAGCACTGAGTCAGTATGGATCATGATCAGTCAATAGAAGAGCAGGAACAGCTACCAAGTACTAGTGCTGTGGATGCTGCCAGTCATGAAAGAACTACTATGTTTAGGAAAGGGCACCTGAAATCAAAATCTTTCACAATGTTAAAAAAAGAGGTAGAGGTTTCACATTAAAAACTGACAAATTAGTGCCCTAAAAAAAAGGACACTGTGGCTAAAGAACAAACTTTATGTTCACAAATCCCTTAGGAGAGTCTAAAGGTGTCCATGTGAGTCTGCCAGTTTTCACAATGTACTCGTAGAGAAGCCTCCTCCTTCCACTATTTCTGTATCATCTGCAAATGTGGGGATGGACAATACAAGTAAAGATGTAAAGATTATGTAACCTCTGGTTGAAACTAAATAGGGAGTCATGCAAACTTTTGGGGAAGTATAGTGCAGTTTTTGATATGGGAATAACACTGTTTTCTATGATTTTAGGTATTAATATGTGTTTTCATATTACATGTAAACATTTCTTAAAATGTAACTGAATAGATTTAACCCTGTTTAATATTATAAATATGCTTTTGGAACTGTGGGGGCACAGCTGGAATTGGGAAATTCTGGAGCCCATGAAGAAAGAAAGAAAATAGTTCTATAGGCACCCAGCTTTAACAGGAGCAGTGAGGGGGCGGAGTGATTTTAGCTTGGAGTGATCGGTTCTGTCAGGAATAAAAAGAAGGATGAAGTGGAAAAAAGGGGTTGATGACGATGGACATCGGTGAAGACAGCTGGGAGAAGTGGCCAGTCTGTCTCACACATCACTCAGCAGTATGGAGTAGAGATCTGACAGAGCACTCCGTACAAGACACAGAGACAGCATAAGTGTAAGCAGCACTGCAGAGTATTGTCAGCACTACTGTCAACTGTCAAGTATGTGTCATAGCTGAGCTGGATCATCAGTGAAATCCTTGTCAGTCACATAAAGATATATGAGCCTAGGGAGAAGTAAGGGGAGCCATCCCTAAGAAGCTGGAGTTCAGTGCTGGTAAAGGTAACAGAACACAGTCATCATCACCACACTATGGGGGTCATTCCAAGTTGATCGCTAGCTGTTGTTCACTGCGTAGCGATCAGTGAAAAAACGGCTAATATGCGTATGCACCGCAATGCGCACGCACGTTGTACGGGTACAAAGTCCATTGTGGTTTTGCACTGGTTCTAGTGACGATTCCAAACGCACAGCCCAACGCAAGGAGATTGACAGAGAGAGCGTTTCTGGGTGTTAACTGACCGTTTTCAGGGAGTGCTTAGAAAAACGCAGGCATGGCAGAAAAAATGCAGGCGTGGCTGGGCGTTCGCTGGGCGGGTGTGTGACATCAAAAGCCGTCGCTCCGTCGTTAGAATCAACGCACATGAAGAGTAACTACAGGGCTGGTCTTGTTTTGCACAAAAAGATTTTGCAGGCGCTCTGCTGCACAAGCGTTCGCACTTCTGCAAAGTGAAAATACACTCCCCAGTGGGTGGAGACAATGCGTTTGCACGGCTGCTAAAAACTGCTAGCGAGCGATCAACTTGGAATGACCCCCTATCTACAGTACATACCTCGCTGCTGCGAACACCCTGACTGCAGCTGTGCAAAGGCTGTAAAATCTGCAGTCATTAGAAAGAAGCCCTTCTAATACAGCCCTCATAATAACCCCCTGACTACTGCCTGTGCTGAAGGAATTGGACAGGTTTAAGTGCTTTGACTACAGTCTACCTGTAAATCCCTTTACTTATAACCACTGAGACCATCATTCTATTACAGTGGTATAGGTGTACACCCAGTGCATATCCTGAGAGAAAGGGGGGGACAATCTATAATACTCAGGGGCGGATTGGCCCACCAGGACACCATAACAGATTCCGATGGGCCGGTCCCATACACCCCTCAGCCAGGCCGATTCACACTCAGGCTGGGCTGGCTCACACTGCTTCCAGTACTTGCGGTTCTTTTGGAATGCAATCCGGAAGTGAAAAATGGAGAAGCTGTGCTACAAATGGGGGACCTGGAGAAAGTTAACCAGCCCAGCAGCATCCTCTCTCTGGCAATGGCCAAATGTCTCTTTAACAAGCCTGGACCGGGAGCAGCAGCATAGCGATGGTCGGAGCCAGGTTCACTACACCCGCTGCCACCCCAGCTCCTGCACTCTCGCTGAACTGGCCAGAGCGGCAACTGAGCAGTGAAGGGGATCCTGCAGAGAGGTTATTTTTAATTACATTATTTGCATTATCATGATGGTGTATGGGTTAGGGCGTCCCCGGTCACAGTGTTTGGTTTGGGGACTGGATAGGAGCAGGACGTACCTTGTTCTCAGGATGCCAGCTGACCAGGCAGCACTCACAGCCAGCCCTGGGATAATCTCTAATGCAACGTCCTTCAGCTCTATAGCTGCCCAATGTCTGTCCATGATGATGGGCCTATTTATGTAATGCTGTGGCTATGTATGTAATGCAGTGTTTATGTATGTAATGTGGTGGCTATGTATGTAATGCGGTGTCTACGTATGTAATGCGGTGTCTACGTATGTAATGCGGTGGCTACGTATGTAATGTGGTGGCTATGTACTGTATGTAATGTGGTGCTATACATGTAGTGCACTGCTATACCTGTAATGTTGTGCTATTTGTGTAATGCAGTGCTATACGTGTAGTGCGGTGCTATACATGTAATTCATGTAATGTGGTGGCTATGTATGTAATCGGGGCGGATTGGCCACTGGGACAGATTCCGCAGCGCTGGTCCCCTGTGTCTGTGTTTCACTGCTTGTGTGTGCTCCCTCCCTGTACTGTGTTGTATGTAGTGTGTGCTCCCTCCCTGCACTGTGCTGTATGTAGTGTGTGCTCCCTCCCTGTACTGTGCTGTATGTAGTGTGTGCTCCCTCCCTGTACTGTGCTGTATGTAGTGTGTGCTCCCTCCCTGTGCTGTATGTAGTGTGTGCTCCCTCCATGTGCTGTATGTAGTGTGTGCTCCCTCCCTGTACTGTGCTGTATGTAGTGTGTGCTCCTCCTCCCTGTACTGTGTTGTATGTAGTGTGTGCTCCCTCCCTGTACTGCGCTGTACGTAGTGTGTGCTCCCTCCATGTACTGTGCTGTATGTAGTGTGTGCTCCTCCTCCCTGTACTGTGGTGTATGTAGTGTGTGCTCCCTCCATGTACTGTGCTGTATGTAGTGTGTGCTCCCTCCCTGTACTGTGCTGTATGTAGTGTGTGCTCCCTCCCTGTACTGTGCTGTATGTAGTGTGTGCTCCTTCCCTGTACTGTGCTTTTTCTAGTATGTGCTTCCTCCCTGTACTTTGAAACATATAAGGTTAAGAAAAAGGGGCTTGTACAATGAAAAATCAATAAAATCAGAAGTAGATTAAAGGCATGACAGCAGTGTCAGTAGACACTGAAAGTGGGATATCAGTCCTTGTATATTCAGACGTATCGATGTACATCGGGGAAGGGCATTGTAGCAGCATATGCCTAAAGTCGCAGGTAAACATTAGCATAACGTTAAGCAAACGAGGCCCCAACTGTGTCTATCTTAGAATCAGGACCTCTGAGGAGTGACCCCGCCCTCTTGACAGGCCCCTCCCCCTCAACAGACTCTGCCCCCGCCCCCATTAGGGCTGCTTCCATAAATTTCCCGGGCTGGTGTTCGATCCCAATCCGCCCCTGATAATACTTGTTCAAAAGGAATAGTTTTTGATGCCATCCTGAGGCACATCACCTAGAAAAGGCGGTATCCTCTCATACTAACATACTTCCAGCCAAGTAGAAAGAACTAGTAGCTGTTATATCTCTTCATAAAGAAATGATAGAATTGTTCATACAGTTGTTGTACTATTGACAGCTATAATCAAAGACAGTCTTGCACCAGCAACTAACGCAAGGATTCTCAGAGATCAGCTGTCATAAATGACACCCTAAATAGGAGCTCTGCTATTGCTGCACTGAGACTATTATATGTATATCACTTAGAAATAAAGATCCTATAATTATCAATTCAGCAAATAAAGAAGAGATATAAGGAGGCAGAATGTTCAATTTCACAACGGGGCCGCTAGCTATCATAACTCCAGGACTCTGTGCAACAACAACTGTGAACTATAATTATTAAAGTTGTTTGATAATAATATTTGCATTATATTATAGGTACCGGAACCACATATTTTAGTCAATTTAGGCATTATAGGTGTGTGCATGTAAGTGAGTGACCAAGGGTAGGATTTGGAGGAGAGTAAATTAACCATCTGGAAAGGACAGAATTTATAGGAAATGACCAAACCTAATTTGGAAACACAAAAATGCCAGTTTAAAAAGAAGTACAATCCCTTTTCTTGTGTTACTATGGCAATTGATGAGTAAAGATATTCTATTATATAAGTCTTTGTGGGTTAACATTTCAGTTACAGTGTCATAGTTCTTGGAAGTATCGAGAGAAGACCAAGCTCTTGTTAAATAAAATCTTTGTGTTTTTTTATTTCTATTGTCAAGTTTCTAACTGAGTGTAACTAATATTGTAAAACAAGGGTTTTTCCAAGCTTACCCTATTGGTGACCACAATAAAAAAAAAAGTTTGGGTGGAGGCACCATTATATTGGAATAGGTGTGACCAGGTTGCTAGTATATATACAGGTGAGCAATCGTTACAATTAAATACTAGAAATTGAGGATGCAAGTGTGAAAGTGGAACATAAGAGGGATATTTGTGTACTATCTGATGGGGATGATGATGTTGTTTGTGTAAGTCAGCCACCAGTGGTAGCAGCTCTTGCCCGTGATAAAAGGAAAGCCATTGTGATGCCTGGGCCAAAAAAGCCACCTCTCGGGGTGTCTGCAAAGATATGGAATCTAAAATCAGGTTCAGTTAAAAATAGGAAATGGAATATTTTTGTCCAGAAACAATTAAATCCTACTATTAGATCTTTATAGGTGAACTGGGGCTTCTTCAAACTCCATGCAACCCAGATAGAAAGATGATATGGTTATCCTGTAATAATTTGTCCACAATTGGCTATACTCTGCTAATGGATCATTTGTAGATAAAATGGGGCTTCTTTAAACTCCATTAAACCCAGGTATAGAGAAAATAAAATGTATCCTAAAATGGCTTTAAATGTGTATCAAAGGACCTCAAAAAACTAATAGCCCTTTTCTTGGATAAATGTAGGAAAGTTGTGTACTGGTCTCCAGCTCCAAAGTCTCGCTGCTCAATGTGGTTGCTGACCCCAAAACATATCAATCCATAATCACTAAAAATCCTTCTGTGGACCTTAGTGCCTCTCATGCACCTGTATGATGCTTCATGCATAATCTGCCCATGAATTCATTCACTAATGTGCCTCCTACAACCTTTACTCATGACTCCTTACAGTCCCTCTGGATTGTTGATATCTCCCCACAGTCCTAGTCTGACCACTCTTGGATTTCTCTCTAGCACACCCCTCGTGTCGTGCATTGGCAAATTAGTGACTCCCTCTTACTGAAAAAGGAGATAATCATCATAAGATAGCACAAGCATTCTGCGGATTTCATAAACTTAAACTTAATTCTAGCTAAGCACACACATTTAGATGGAAGATTCATAAAGCTACAATCTGCATTTTTTTAACTAACCTCAGTGCAGCTGAATACAAGGCCCAGCTCCTGTGCATTCAGAATCTTCACGAATAAACTGAGACATTGACATGTCTACATCAACTTCACTGCACGCGTGAGGCCTACCTGAAACTCCTTGCTCTCCATTGTGAATTGAATCAACTCCTTTCTAGTAAAGCAGCCAAGACATTTCTCTGATTACATCAGAAATTTGAGAGAGAGAGGGGCTACTAGGCTGACTTGCCCACTGACTTTATTAAAATAATCACCCTATATAGGGTTGTTTATATCAGGTACTCTAACTTTTGACCCCCAGCAAAAGCTGATTGCTTCCGAGATTATCACTCCTACTCCTACAACCTCCCACAGTATTCGAGCTTGCCACTTTATTGGGATCCCCCAATGGATACTTATATTGCCTCCAGTAAATTACCCCGGCTCTCCAGAGTAAAAGGTGAGTTCTTAAATGAGGACATCTCAGACAAGGAAATGATCCATGTCCTTAAAGAGGACAGTCGGCCTTCTGTGCTAGGCCCTGATGGCTTTCCACATAATTTGAAATATGGAACTCCTGTCTTTCATATGCGGGTGGCTCCACATTATCAGATGTAACTGTGTGTGTGTGATAGGGCACACAGTGCCCTCCCACTCATATATGGAAACATCTCTTTTCTGTAGCACATGGTAATATTGTTTGCTGATCACGAGAATACATCTACTAGGGCAACATAATTTCAATGTGATAGCTCCCCACTTTCAAATATGGGTGATTACTTGGCTGCAGCTGTGATTATGGGGTGATAGGGCATGTAGTGCCCTCTCCCAATATATACGGAAAATGTACGTTGTCCATAGTGTGGATTAACATTGTGTGAAATGGCAACCAGGTAACATGTATGAAGGAGCACCAACATTGGAAGTTTTATGTTGGCGCACTGTTTTAAAGAGGAAACTTCCTCTTTCTAGTATGGGTACCCCTACCTTATCAGGTGATGAGGTTGGAGAATTAGAGGGACTTAAATTCCCTTTCCCACCATTTTAATTAATTTTTCTGCGCATCTCTGAGTTTCCTTGGAGAGGCTGTCTCTGTGGCACCTCGGAGAAAGTTGTGTATACCCCTTTAAATATAAATGACAGTGTTTGCAACTGGTTGGCACAGCGGGGATTAAGAGACGAATCACAGCCAGGTCAAGTGTCCTGTTTGTGAGGTGTCAGAAGCTGATTGGACAGTGGATCAGAGAACAAGCGGAGCCTTCTGGGAAGAAGAGGGTGGTGATGTGGTTGTTGGAGAGAAGCCATTAAAGCAGCTGGGTGTGTGGCGTGGAGCAGGAGAGCTGATTTGGCGTACACTGGGTGGTCACGCAGGGTGGAGAGCAGCGCTGCAGAGCTGAAGCAGCGGGGGGTTCTCTGAGTGTACAGAACCAGTAGAGCGGTCCTGAGACACCACAGCCTGTGCAGACGTGTAGACGTTGCAACCATTTTGATAGAGCTGAAACTGCTGCGACAAATCCAGGGAGAGAGCGGAATAACCTGTGAGGTTCAGAGTGAGTAACAGAGACTGTTACGGACTGCACAATGATTAGTGCTAAACCCTATTGTCCATTGTCACACACATACTACTCACATCTGCATGGAGAAATGGGGTGCTACCAGATCCTTAACTGTGAATCACACAGAGTAATCCCATTTAAACGCAGTGTTAACCAGCACTGAGGCATTACTTGTGAGAAGAACTTTGTAGAGACATTGGGGGTCATTCAGACATGATAGCATGCTAGGTTTTTTGCTGCGATCAGATCAGAACTGCGCATGCATATGCACCGCAATGCGCAGGCGCGTCGTACAAGTACAAAGCGGATCGTTGCCCGGCGATGGATTGTATGAAGAATCTGTTCGCACAGCCGATCGCAAGGAGATTGACAGGAAGAAGGCATTTGTGGTTGTCAACTGACCGTTTTCTGGGAGTGTTTGGAAAAACGCAGGTGTGTCCATGCATTTGCAGGGTGGGTGTCTGACGTCAATTCCGAGAGAGCGCAAATATTGAATATTTAATCTGTATTTATTCATAAACACTTAAATGGTTAAAAATCAGTATAAGAAAGCATTATATACATAATAATAAATGCAGCATTTTGGTGTATTAACGCAGAAGAAACCTCATCTTCAATATGGTGGAGAAACGCGTCAAGGACTTTTGGTGACCATAAAATGCTTAATCCCTAAGGATACTTACTGCATATGCTTATTACCACGGTGGGGACACTGACCTCCTGTGAAATAAATACACTCATTACTGCCATCTGAAGCCGCGCACTCCCTCCCTGCTAGCATCAAAGACTCCCGCTCAGCGCCGGGAACACGGTCCGGCGAGATGTTACAATTCCATCTTGGAGACCACAGTACTTCTACATGCCGGTTCCCCTCATCATGGGGTGAATCTGCGATCCAGTGAGCGGTGAGCATACAGCCACGGTGTGAGAGGTCGAGCACAGCGCAGATTCCTTCAGCAGTTAGCACAGACCCTGGTAATGACTATAAAACTCTTTTGTTGCAACTAAATACAATAAGCTGGCCAGCTGGAAACATTTGGAACTCGCTACTTTGTATGCCTAAGAGGAACAGCGTTAATACACCAAAATGCTGCATTTATATTAATTATGTATATAATGCTTTCTTATACTGATTTTTAACCTTTTAAGTGTTTATGAATAAATACAGATTAAATATTCAATATTTACGCTCTCTTATATACAGTATGTGGTTTAGTTTTAAAAAATTGCAGATTATTTCATGGGATCTGCATATTCATTTCACTAAACAGTAATTATTGTATCCAGGGTTTTTTAATATTTATATACATATATATTTATTTACAATAATAATTTTTTTTACTTGCGACCGATATCTAAATTTGTTTTAGAGATATTAGCTTTAGATGGTAAAAGACTGAGTTATTTGTTTCAAGAGATAATTACTACAGAGACAGTTGCTTTTTAGAGACTCTAAAACACCTTCATTACCTACTTCCTAATGAAACCTTGGAATACAGGAGGTCATCCAGAGTTGTTAGCAAACCAGAAAAGTTAGCAATTGGGCAAAACCATGTTGCACGGAAGGTGGAGCAGATGTAACATGAGCAGAGAGATTTAGAATGGGTGAGTTATATTGTTTCTTTGCATGGTATATACTGTCTGCTTTATTTTTACACTGCAATTTCGATCTCAATTTGAACACATCCCACCCAAATCTAACACTCTCTGCACATGTTACATCTTTCCCACCTGCAGCGCAACATGGTTTTGCCCAATTGCTAACCTTTTTTTGTTTGCCAAAAACTCTGAATAACCCCCACAGTGACAATTTTTCTTCTAAAAGTGCAATTACACCACAGTCCCCATTGCAACACTGTGGCACTGTTGGATCTCCATCCCTTGTGCCACAAGTCCAGTTATGCCTCTGCCCCCATTGCAATACTTTGTCACTGTAGGATCTATGAGCTCCAAAGTATATTGCCAGTGAAGATTGGGATATTTTGAGTAATAGGGATATTTAGAAAAGTAGCAATTGGTATTCAAAATCCTATTCTTAATTACCTTCTTCACTGTTTCCTTGTCATATCATTTTTCTAATACTATGCATGTATCTGTGATTAGATTGATTGAAACCATTGAACTAGTGAATGTCCCAGTGTATTGTGAGCTGTAGCTAACTGTGATTTTCTTGTAGTCCTCAATCTTTGTAATCGTTTTCTTCCATTTTCCTTATTGTGATTATCCAATTCTTGCCATAAACGAATTACCATCTTTAATCCAGAAGTCTTTGCGGCCTAATAAAGAAAGTTCCTGTTGGAGATTGCTGTCATTAAACCACTGTTGCATATCAATTTCTTCTACCTCTCTGCACCAGAAACAAAAACAAGTTATGGGGGAAAAAATCTTAGGGAAAGGGTCTATCACGTAGCCACTGAATATTTGTGATACCTCTTTCAACCACTTGGACACCTGCTAACCCTGGGGTGTTACATCTCCAGATGGGCACAATGTACCATGTGTAGTGTTCCTATGCCAGTATTACAGGTCTCTGGCATGAGGTTCATAACCTCTTCTTTCAGATAACCATTATCTGTATGTCCTTTGCCTCTTATTCCTTGCTTCCTAATGTGCATCCGCACTCTGCACTATTAACTGTCCATATCTTTCACACAGGTCGTGGCATGATAACAGCTAAATGGAAGATTTGGTCTCCATCATCTATTTCTGCTCTTTTGGGCTACTAATTTACATATCTGTATGTTCTAGACATGCTGGGAGTTCACTCTGGGGCCTGCCTGACAGCACCCAGCAACTCCCGGCACAGTGCAGATGATGTGCACACCACAGCAGTGACAAAGTGGTCCTCCAACCTCCCCTCCAGCCTGCAAGACACTGCAGCCCATAGGTGGAACAATGGGACTGTCCCTCTGAAATTGGGATTATTGGGAGGTATTAAAATGGGAACATTTAGCATATGTATCTACTACTTGTTTAGAAATGCAGATATTTGATGAATTACACATCTAATTTACCTTCATTGAACATAACAAGTTAGAGAAAAAATAAAATTGTGATTCATTTTGAGGGTTAATCTGGGTGGATGGGAAAAAGTAACAATGGAAGTACGCATTGACCAAGTGTACCTCATCTGTTAACATAAGTTTCATGGTCCACTCTCAAACCACCAGTCTTGGCCTTAACCTTGAACACCGGAGAATCCTTCAGCAATTAAGCTTTGAAATTCCCAGTCCTCACAGATCCTAAAACAGCATGCTGCCCACTGGATCCACTGCCCAAATAAAAAGCCCATAAACTGAATATGCTAGGTTCTGCCTACCCCTCATTTTCCACTGAAATTCCAAGCAAGATTATTTACTTGTTGTTCTTTTCCATTATTCCTCTGGGTTGGGTTTGTTATGCCGCGGTAGAGATGTTGGCAGTCAGAATACTGACCACGGCATCCCATCAGTGAGAATCCCGACAAGGGGGAGGTAAGTATACTATATTATTAACCTCAATAACATTAATTTCCAGTCTATTCTGAACACCTCACAATATTTTTTTTAGGCCAAAAGGTTGCACCGAGGTGGCTGTATGACTAAGCAAAGCAACACAAGTGTGCGGCACAAAGACCTGGCCCATCTAGGAGTGGCACTGCAGTGTCACACAGGAGGGCAAATATATAAAAAAAAGGCCCCAAACAGCACATCATGCAAAGATGAAAAAGAGGTGCAATGAGGTAGCTGTATGACTAAGCTAAGCAACACAAGTGTGCGGCACAAACACCTGGCCATCTAGGAGTTGCACTGCAGTGTCGGACAGGAGGGCAGATATAAAAAAAGGCCCCAAACAGCACATCATGCAAAGATGAAAAAGAGGTGCAATGAGGTAGTTATATGACTAAGCTAATCGACACAAGTGTGCGGCACAAACACCTGGCCCATCTAGGGT
The DNA here is from genome assembly GCF_028390025.1 of Pseudophryne corroboree. Lineage (NCBI taxonomy): Eukaryota > Metazoa > Chordata > Amphibia > Anura > Myobatrachidae > Pseudophryne > Pseudophryne corroboree. The sequence goes on from NC_086449.1 coordinate 466,512,097, forward strand.
TGGCACTGCTAATGGCGGATACCGGATGCACGTCTAACACCAGCACAGTTGTTATGGCCTCAGTAATCTGCTTTGCAACAGGGTATATATATATATATATATACACACACACACACACACATATATATATATATATATACATATATATATATATCCAAGGGAGTCCTGCACTCACATCCGTGTGTAGTCAACTGCGGGGTGCACCCAGTAGAATCCACACAATCACGGTGGATCCACACATATAGTCGTAGTTCCAGTTTCCTGGGGGGCACTCTCCTTCACAAATCAAATCCAATCGTATTTTCTTAGATCATAATCGGCTTTATTGGGTCGACGTTTCGGCTCAACAAGCAGAGCCTTTATCAAGACAAGCCATACATATTTTCATATAGCAAAAAAGTCATAACCTGTCCAAATAACAGATACATGAAATAAATAAATGCAATCAGTCTCACGGGCCCAATCAGAAATTCACCACTAAAGTGCAATGTGCAAAATGAAGAAAGTGCCAAGAATAATACTACCAAGCATATAAGTATATATCTTGGATACCAGGTAAGGTGAAGAGAAGTAACCCAACAAGGACCAATCACCAAAAGGGTACTGGTAACATACTTACTAGGATGAAATAACTCAACAGTACAACACTGTGAAAAGACAGACAGCCAAATCGGCATATGAGCCCTATTAGGGGGACAACAAATATATATTACAAGTTCCCAACATAATGAAAGTCAGGTGTAATACTAGGTAACACCTGAATTCATCAAGATCAAGTTTAATAAAGGATTCTACTTACTTCACACATAACTCCTGGGCAATTATCCATACAGGGACACATCAGTCAGTAATATGAGTAATGCATCATAAAAAATCTCAAAGGTAAACCAAACCTGATATCAAACCAAACAATCAAAACTATATTCATCAGAAGAGGGCAATAGTAACTCTTATCACTGGAGGCAAAAGATGGACGTCCATTCAGTATGACTGTGTGTTTCCTAAAGAGCACTGCATGCCTTATATGAGTACAAAACCGGAAGTACAATCAGCCCAGATACACTGGTAAATCACCCTATTCCCATATTAAAGAGAGGAATATGCTAAGTCCCCAATAGAAATTTATATTCGCAGAGCCCACAGCAATACCGCCAGATCAAATATAATAGAACCTGTGAAGGGGAGCATAATGCCGCCGCTCGTCCGAGCGGCGTGGGTTCCATTACCCGGAAGTCATGCGCCGGGTGCGTTCCATTACCCGGAAGTCATGCGCCGGGTGCATTCCACCAGCCGGGAGAACCCAACAGTCATTGCGGTCGTTGCTTAGCAATGTCGCACCGCGGGTCTATACCACGATACAGGGAAAATAACCAGCAGGATGCATGCCACAGCAACATATAATCCCCGCGGTATGGGCTAAATAGAACTCACCATAAACAAACTGTACTGGGAGCACCCCCAGACCTTACACCGTAGACGGGTAAAGATCCACGGGGCGGGAATAAAGAATAACTCACATAACCAGTCCACAGAATCCTCGACAGATATACATATTTTCAATCATAGTATGCATCAGATGCTGATATGTCAAGATCTCATACCCATAGGCTAAAGGTACATATAGGTATACAAACATATATAGGTGTATCTAATCAGGCCCGTGAGTGTAGACTTACAATCAACATAAACAAATTACAACAAAATACATAAATACATTGAAAACACACAATTAAAACAGTGATATAATCTGTATCAGAAAACACACATGGACAATAATATCATGTGTCCATGCCTGAAAAGAGAAAAATATCATGGACACATCACAAGAAAATGTTCATGGTGTTGTATTCATTAAGGCCCCTCGGGGCAACAGTATCAAGCATACTGATCCAAAAGCTTTCTTTCTTTTTTAAAGCCAATATCCTATCACCCCCATTAGGTAGAGGGGGGATCCAATCAATAAGCATACATTTAAGGTTCACTACCTGGTGCCTATTTTCTAAATAATGTCTTGCTACAGGTTTATCAGAAGATCCAGTTTGAATAGCAGCTCGTATAGTGGTCCTGTGATTTGCCATCCGGTCTCTAAAACACCTAGATGTAAGTCCCACATAGTACAGGCCGCAAGGACAGATTAAACAATAAATCACATGGTCTAATTTGCAATGTAGATGATATTTAATTTTTATATTTTTTCCCGTATGTGGGTGTGTAAAGCTATTCCCAATTCTCATAGCCCTACACGTGGTACAATTCCCACATGAGAAGCAGCCAGGTTTCAGACTCATCATTCGGAAGGTAGTCATTCGCTCATCAGGAGTGAGTGTAGGGCGCATGAGTATCTCTCTCAAATTGGCCCCACGTCCATAGGCCATCATAGGTGGCCCAGTGTGGGTAAAGGGCAAAGTAGCGTCTGTCGCTAGAATGGGCCAATGTTTGCGTATAATCTTGTTAGTTTCTAGTGCATGACTATCATATTTGGTAGTATAGATCATTCTGTTGGTATTCTTACGGTTTTTAGAAACCTTGCGCAAATATATGTTACGTGCTTTACGCAGACATTTTCCCAAAATGCGTGGAGTATAGCCACGCTGCCTAAATCTGTGCATCATGTCATTCAGTTGGACTTCTCTGACAGTGTCATCGGTATTATTTCTCATAACTCGAAGTAGTTGTGAGACCGGCAGATTATCCTTTAAGGCAGTGGGATGGAAACTACTAGTTAACAATGTAGTGTTCCTATCCGTGGGTTTCCTAAAAAGAGTGGTAGTAAAGGCCCCCCAGTGTGTCCAATGGTAATGTCCAAAAAGTTGACATACTCAGCTGAAATCTCAAATGTAAATTTAATCGGGCTGTCTAAATTGTTTAACTGATCAATCATAGCGATGAAGGACTCACGTGTGCCAAGCCAAACCACAAGTATATCATCTATAAACCTTTTGTAAATTTTAATATTCTGTCCAAACTCTGCCAATATATGTCTTTGTTCGAATACCGTCATATACATATTAGCATAAGAGGGTGCGAGGTTAGACCCCATTGCGGTCCCCGAAACCTGGTAGTAATACTCGTTTTTATACTGAAAGTGGTTGAGTCCTAACACAAGATTAGTTAACTCAAGTATATATTCAGTTGGTATTCCCTTAGTGGGTTCAAGAGAAATCAATTCTCTTAATGCCCCCAGGCCTTCAGAATGAGGTATCACGGTGTACAAAGATTGTACATCCATTGTGGCAAGCAATATATTTTCCGGGAGATCCTGATAAGATTTCAGGTGTTCCAATAGGTCACTAGTGTCACGAATGTAACTCGAACTTTTAATGACATATGGTTGTAGCAGAGAATCAATAAACTGTGCTATTGGTTGCAGCAGTGATCCTTCAGCCGCTATAATCGGCTGTCCTGGCGGACTATGTAAGGTTTTATGTATTTTAGGTAATGTGTAAATTATTGGGCAACTGGGTTTTTCAACTGTCATATATTCAAATAAATCTACATCAATCCATTGATTGTCTAAACCCCTCTTGAGACAAGCGTCAATTTGACTTTTAACTTGTGTCAAGGGCTTGTTCCTAACTCTCCTGCAGGTTAATTCATCTGTAAGTTGACGGTTGATCTCTGTATCATAATCCACCCAGTCCTGTACGACAACTGCTCCACCCTTATCCGCTGGACGAATCACTAGATTCGGATTGGAGCGCAATTTTTTAAGTGCTTGTCGTTCATCAGAGGGTAGGTTGTCGTACAGTCTGGGTGGTTTGATGGAACGGGTGTCCTTAGTAACCATTCTAAGAAAGGTTTTTAAACTTGAATTAGTCGAAGGGGGATCAAACCTAGAGTGCTTCTTAAACTGTGTCTTAGGTTTAGTGCTATCTTTACCCGCAAAGTACTCTCTGAGGCGTAAATTTCTACCAAATCTATACTGGTCAACAGTTGCCTCAAATGGTTTGTGTGGAAAGAATGGTACAAAAGACAAACCCCGTGCTAATAGACGTATTTCAGCGTGATCTAATACCGTAGATGAAAGGTTACATACAGAACTCAAGTCCGATTCCTGCGGCCCTGTTTTTTTGTAACCGCCCCTCCCCGTGTGTGGGCGGTGCCTCTTGCGGTGCACACTGGGGGTGTGGTCCTGGAATCGGCCCCTGAATCTAAAAAATGTTGATCACCGGGGGCGTGGCCTGGTGATCTGAGAAGAGGACGTGTTCTGAAAGTGCTCCTCTGTAAACCAGCACTAAATTTCACTTTTATTGCGGTTAGCACAGCTTCCCCCTGTCCCAGTACGCTCTTGTGACTGCCCCAATGCCCTGGCCGGGTGCTCTGAGTTGCCGCTGAGCCGGAGGAAGCGGCCGCCTCAGCCCGCAGATTGCAGCCTAGATGATCCCCAGAGGCCGGGGCCTCGAGTTTCAGGTGTGGCCGGACGGCGGGCTCCGTGACGCGCACGCCGCAACGGACTTTGCCGCCAGCGCTCCCTTCAGCAGGCAGACTCCATAGACCCCGCGGATGACAGTGTGGCCGGAGAGCACCCCGAGGAGCCCCTGTACACAACTTGATACACAGGTACTCACTGCATCCTCTTCGGGTACTTCAGCTCCTCATTGTGGCGGCCATCTTGCCTCACCCCCTCTAAGCTGCTGATTCCCTTCTGGCTGCTGTGTTAAAGGGAGTTTCTGTGGCGTGGTGCTGCTGCAGCTTGAGCCCTGCTCTGATACTTATGTTTTACCACAGTGTGTTACAACCCGCTCACTAAAAGCACCTATTACACAGGATAGAAACAATTATAAACCCCTGAGCTGTGGGCGGCTCCGGAGCTCCTGCACAGGGGACCTCTTAAACTAATTCCCCGCAGCCTTGCCGGCGCCTGTCATCTCCCGGGAGCACAATCACACTGTGCACAATCACACAAGACGATCCGGCGTGGCCGGGCGGCTCTCCGTGCCCTCTGACCGCTGCGGCCTCCGGTCCGGCGCCGGCGGCTGCGACGAGGCCTCTCGGGGCGCTCCGCGGCCCTCGGACCTCCTCCATTGTGCCCTGCTGGGTGGCTCCTGGCCCTCGGGCCCACTCTGGACGACTGGGATCTCCTTCCACGACCTCTGGAAGATAAGGTACCCTCTGCAGGCCCTGGCGACGGCCATCTTGCCTCTCCCAAGTGCTGGCAGCTTCTCTCCCTACTGCCTCTGTGACTGCTCCAACAAGTTGTGCCTGCTAGTGTGCCCCCATCCATCCCTGCAGGGGCTCTAACTGCTCAGATCCCCCCTCTCTTCAGTATTGAATCATATTATAGGTTGCTGGGGCTCCCTGACATTTTATTACTGCTCTGGGCTTTCCTGTATTACAATCTACAATCCTGGGGCGCCATCTCCTGGCCATTACCTACGACTACACCTGCATTATGCCCCAGTCTTCTATGATACTCTTGAGCAGGGGAATGCGCTGCTGATTGCCTATGGGCGCGGCCCTGGGGGCTTCGTGCTTATGCTTACTCTCATTACACGTAATATGATGGATCACTGACTATTTACGCTATTGCTCAGTTTTGGCCTTTGACCTTTTCTATTTCCGGGACTGTCGCACGCCATGCCTAGGTCCAAGAAAGCTACACCTTCTGCGGAGATGTCTTCCTTTATTTCTAATATGAAGCCCAGTGCACCTAAATCCCCAGCTGCCCCCCCTCCTGCCCCTGTCTCGGAATCTGAGGAAGACTCGCCTGTTCCAGATCCTTCCATGAAAGATTGCATTTCCTCTATCCTTACTGAGATGAAATCGTTGAAACAGGCTTTCCACTCGGAGATCCATAAAGCCATCTCCGGGCTTAAGGCTGAGATATCTGATCTTGGGGCTCGCACTAATGAAGTCGAACAGAAAATTGATGAAGTCATTAATTTCCAGCAGGAGATGGAACATTCAGTCCACGTTATGCAGGAAGACATCTACCTCCTCCAAGACCAACAGGAGGATGCAGATAATAGCGCACAACGTAATAATCTACGTATTAAATACATTCCGGAGTCGGTGGAACCAGCACAACTGGAAGATTTCCTCCTCCGCTTTTTTCAACATCTCCTGCTGGACACTCCGCATGAACATTTCCTCCTAGATAGGGCTCATCTCTCCCTGCGCCAAAAGCCTTCACCATCGTCCCCTCCGAGAGACGTGGTCTTACGATGTCACTACTTCAAAACTAAGGACAGAATACTGACTGCTGCTCGGAACAAGGACATGTGTCTGTTTGAAACGCATAGGATGCTGGTGTTTCAGGACTTATCCCCTACTACTCTTAAAAGGCGCTTCGACCTGAGGGAGTACACCCAAATCCTCAGAGAGAATCAAATCCGCTATAGATGGGGTTACCCCTTTGCCTTGATTGTGCAGCTTGATGGGAAGAGGTTACTAGCACGATCCAAGGAGGATGCCCATCGGCTTCTTTTGAAACTTAACCTGCCTCCTCCGGAGCCTGACAAGCCTTCTCCCCCGCAGGTTGCACCTGGTCTCCAATGCACCCCAAACTCACCTCTCCCACAGCGAGCACCTCGACGCCTTTGGTCGACAGTCTCGGCGAAAACCTCTGCTAGGCGTGACCCTTCGTGAACTTTCCTCCACAGCTGCCTTGATGGGTTATTGCATGTCATTTCATACTGTTGTGCTTACTAGTTTAGAGGTTTTAAGTTTCTTTTTACACTGAGCTTATATAGCTGAGCATATGTTCTTTCTGTTTTCTGGATTCTGATGTGGTTCATTACGGTCATTTGTTGCTACGACCCCCATGGTCGCCCTCTTGGTTTGTCAGTGGGCCCCTTGGTGTTCGGCGCCCCATATGGGAGCTCAAACATGTGGACCCGTACGATGCGTACAATGGGTCTTTGGCTCGGTCTATTATACTTGTTTACTTTGCATTGTTCTCGATGTTTCTTTTTTTCTCTTTTTCCTCTTTTCCTGCTTTCTGTTCCCCCTCTTTCCCTCGTTCTCCCGGGAGACCTACCATGGGTCCTTAGGGACGTTCTTGCTCTGCTCCTATTTATAATGCTATGTCTGTTAACGTAATATCCTACAATGTGAAGGGTCTCAATAGTCCCCAAAAGAGGACCAAATTATTTATTTTTCTGAAACAGGTTGGGGGAGATCTGGTATTCCTCCAGGAGACGCACTTTAGAGGTACTTCCCATCCTGAATTGCGTTCTAGACGCCACCCAGTCGTCATACACGCATGTGATCACGCCCAGAAGAAACGAGGGGTTGCCATATTGATTCCCGCCCACCTACACTTAGAACCAGAAAAAATCATTAGGGACAAACGGGGTAGATTCCTTATCATAGTGGGCAAGCTTAATAATGTTCCCATCACCCTGGTCAACGTCTATGCCCCCAATGTTAATCAGGCCTCGTTTTTCGCCTCATTAGACTCCAAAATCACCCAATGTAGGAAAGGCGATATCTTAATGGCAGGGGATTTCAACACTATACTCCATCACAGTCTTGACCGCTCCCACTCCCTCCCATTGTCCCAGTCCCACACAAGTACTCGCAATTCCAGAGCCTTGCTGTCACTACTTAAAAACCACCTACTATTTGATTCCTGGAGGGTTCTCGACCCTTTAGTTAAAGATTATAAGTTTTTCTCCCCAGTTCACAATCTATATACAAGAATTGATATGATTATGATTGGGAGAGATTTGACCTCTAGGATCCAGAAAAGCTGTATTCATCCAATTACGTGGTCTGACCATGCCCCGGTATCTTTGACTCTTTCTGGTTTGTCCCGCACTTCTTTCCCCCCCCCCCCTCCTGGTCCCTTAATGATGCTCTCCTCCAACATTCTGATGTTCTGCCGCAAATTACTCAGGCGCTAACTGATTATTTTAACTTGAATCAGACGCCAGGTATGTCTGACATGACCCTGTGGGAGGCGCATAAAGCGGTCCTCCGGGGCCACTTCATGCAGATCGCGGCCAGGCTCACTAAACAGCGCTCCCAAAAGATCGTGGAGTTAACTGACCAACTCCACCGTCTGGAGGAAGTTCATAAGTCTTCTCTGAACCCGGCTGACTTAGATCGGCTACTAAAAGTTAGGGGTGAACCTAATATGCTGTTATCTCACAAGACAGAACAATGCCTTAGACGCCTTAACCAGATTTATTATGAAAAAGGGGATAAGGCAGATAAACTCCTTGCCAGGAGGTTGAGGGCTCAAATTTCTTCCAAAAATATCTTATCTATTCGTACTAAACAGGGGGTATTGACTCATGACCCTGACCACATTCTGGGTGAATTTGAGGAATTTTATAAATCATTATATAATGCGGAAGCGGCTCCCTCATCCTCACTGAGATTCAATGAGGGGATTGAATCCCTTTTGGATAAATGTAACCTACCATCTCTGAGTGGTTCGACGGTGTCTAAGTTGGGTTCAGAGATAACTATTGAGGAAATAGATAATGCACTTAAAACTCAGAAACCAGGTAAGGCCCCTGGACCTGATGGGGTGTCAATTATGTATTTTAAGAAATTTAAGGGGATTCTCTTGCCCCACCTCTGTAGGCTCTTTACTGGATTCCTTAGAGGTAACCCTTTGTCGCCCCGTACATTGGAGGCACGAATTGTTTTATTTCATAAACCCGGGAAAGACCCCAACTCCTGTGCTAGTTACCGCCCCATCTCTTTACTAAATAATGATATTAAACTCTTTGCCAAAATCCTAGCCTTGAGGTTAAACTCAGTTCTCCCGCATTTGATACACGCTGACCAGGTGGGCTTCATCCCAGGCCGACAAGCTAGAGACAACACCCGCAGAACTATTAATTTAGTCCACCTTATTAACAAAGCTAGATTGCCCTCTATCCTTCTCTCGCTCGATGCAGAGAAAGCTTTTGATAAAATACTGTGGCCCTTCATGTTCGCCACCCTGCGTAGGTTCGGCCTGGGAGGAAGCCTACTCCAGGGCATTCAGGCACTCTATTCCAACCCCTCCGCTAGAGTTCAGGTTAATGGCAAGGACTCTCGCCTTTTCCACATCAACAACGGTACGCGCCAGGGGTGTCCCCTGTCACCATTCATTTTTGCTATGACTATCGAACCTCTGGCGTGTGTGGTTAGGGCCAACCCCGATATTAAGGGTATCTCTGCTGGTGACGAAGAGTTCAAATTGTCATTATTTGCAGATGATGTCTTGTTAACTCTTTCCTCTCCCCATACATCTATCCCTAACCTATTCAAAACTCTATCATCATACTCTTATTATTCAGGATATCGCATTAATTATTCCAAATCAGAAGCCCTCCCCTTGCATCTTAGTGAGGATACCAGGTCTCTCCTAGCTGCAAACTTTAATTTCTCATGGTGCTCTAAGAAAATTTAGTACTTAGGTGTGTTCATCACAAATTCCTATGGTTCTCTATACTCCGAAAATTTCCCAACCCTTTTTAAGTGTATTGAGTCTGACCTACGAGCCTGGGACAAACAGATTATAGCCTGGTTCGGACGTATAGTCTCAGTAAAGATGAACATCCTACCCAGGCTTTTGTATCTGATTCAAACAATTCCTGTACGCATCCCCGTTGAGGCTTTGTGTCAAATGCAGAAACTCTTCCTAAAATTTGTATGGTCTAGTAAACCTCCTAGAATTAGGACTCCCACTCTGGTGCGTGACCCACTAGCTGGAGGCAGAGGTTTGCCGGATATCCGTAAATATTATCATGCAACCCACCTGAGCCAGGCTCTCGCTTGGTTTTCTCCAGCGCCCCATTTACCCTGGATACGAATCGAGCGCTTGTCGGCCGGGGTCTCCACCTTGGTTTCCCTACTCACACCGGTCAAGCCGCATCGGACGATACAAACGTGCGCCCCCTCCACAAAATTCACCTGCTCCCTGTGGTTTTTCTGCGTTCGGCATTATGGTCTCTCTACTTTTCCATCTCCCATCACTTCTATTTGGGGTAATCAGGATTTCCCCCCTGGCTCCACCTTACGGTCCCATTCGTGGCTTCACCTGAACCCACGTCCGGGACTGGTGTTTGATTTTATAGAAGGTTCCTCCTGGCGTTCCCTAAACTCTCTGTGTGATAAATATGGCATTGCCCAACCTGTACTTTACGAGTTTCTACAACTCCGCTCCTTCTTAAGTTCCCTTCCTAAACCCCAGGTTATTCGCCAACTCACCCCTTTGGAACGTCTCTGTATTTATTCCCCTATAGGGTATTATTTCTATACTTTATGGTTTCTTACGCTCTCTGAAGGCAGCGAACATACTTCCCCATGAAAGTAAATGGGAGCAGGACCTGCCCCCCCCCCCCCCTGAGGAAGATTCATGGGAGATCATTAGACAAAATGTAGCCCAGTCCTCAATTTCCTCCCTAGTGAAGGAAAACTCCTATAAGGTCTATACTAGATGGTATCGGGTCCCAGCGACACTGCATAAGATTTTCCACGGGTCCTCCCCATTGTGCTGACGTGAGTGTGGTCAAATTGGAGATTTCAAACACACTTGGTGGTCATGCCCCAAAATCCGCCCGTTCTGGGCCCAAGTGGAAACTCTTATTGGATCTATTTTCTGTTCTCAGGTAACATTGGGTCCCTGGTCGGCTCTATTGGGCCTACCTTTGCCTAATTTTAGCAGCCATGCGGGCAACCTTGTACTCCAAATTCTCCATGCCGCCAGATGTGTGATAGCTAAAAGTTGGAAAAAGACCACTACCCCCCCTAGGAGCATGTTGCTGTCTAAAATATGGCATATCTCCATGATGGAGAAAATCACAGCTTCCTTACATAACAGGTCAGAGAAATATAGGAGGACTTGGGAACCTTGGTTCACTTATGCTATATCCTCTACTAACATAGTAACATAGTAACATAGTATCTGAGGTTGAAAAAAGACAATTGTCCATCGAGTTCAACCTATTTGTGGTGTCCTCTGCATGATGATTTGACTAAATAGTAACTATAATGCATGACTATGCACCATACCCCTGGATATCCTTATCCAATAGGAATTTATCTAACCCATTCTTAAAGGTGTTGACAGATTCCGCCATTACAACTCCCTCGGGCAGGGAATTCCAAACACGTATTGTCCTTACCGTGAAAAAGCCTTTACGCCGTATTGTGCGGAATCTCCTCTCCTCTAACCTGAGCGAGTGTCCACGAGTCCTCTGTGTTGATCTAACCAAAAACAGGTCCCGCGCAAGCTCTGAGTATTGTCCCCTTATATATTTGTAGATGTTGATCATATCCCCTCTTAGTCTTCGCTTTTCCAATGTAAACATGCCTAGTCTTTCAAGCCTTTCCTTGTATTCCATCGTCTCCATGCCCTTAATTAGTTTGGTCGCCCTCCTTTGTACCTTTTCAAGCTCCAGGATATCCTTTTTGTAGTACGGTGCCCAGAACTGTACACAGTATTCAAGGTGTGGCCTCACTAGTGATTTATATAATGGGAGTATAATACTCTCGTCCCTAGCATCAATACCCCGTTTTATGCATGCTAATATCTTATTAGCCTTCTTTGCTGCAGTCCTACTTTGGGTACTACTGCTTAGCTTGCTATCTATGAGGACACCTAAGTCCTTTTCCAGTACAGAATCCCCTAGTTTTACCCCATTTAGTAGGTAGGTGTAATTTTTGTTCTTGTTACCACAGTGCATTACCTTACACTTGTCTGTGTTGAAGCGCATTTTCCATTTGGCTGCCCATGCTTCTAATTTAACTAAGTCGTTCTGAAGAGACTCGGCATCCTCCTCTGTATTTATAGCCTTACACAATTTGGTATCATCTGCAAAAATTGACACCATGCTCTCTAGACCTTCTGTTAGGTCGTTAATGAAAATATTGAACAATAGCGGTCCTAATACTGAGCCTTGCGGCACACCACTTAGCACTTCAGTCCAAGTTGAAAAATATCCATTAACCACAACGCGCTGCTTCCTATTATCTAACCAGTTTTTGACCCAAGTGCATATTGTGCTTCCTAGCCCTGATTCTTGTAGCTTGTATATAAGTCTCATGTGTGGTACAGTATCAAACGCTTTGGCAAAGTCTAAAAAGATTACATCCACGTCTTTACCCTGATCTAGGTTTGCGCTTTCTGTTTCATAAAAGCCAAGTAAGTTGGTTTGACAGGATCTGTCCTTCATAAACCCATGTTGATTCCTTTTAATGACCTTATTGGTTTCAAGGAACTTCTGAATACTATCTCTTAGAATACCTTCCAATACTTTCCCCACTATAGATGTAAGACTAACTGGTCTATAATTACCTGGTTCAGCTTTACTTCCCTTTTTGAATATAGGCACTACTTCCGCTATACGCCAGTCTTTGGGAACCATACCTGATATAACTGAATCCTCAAAGATCAGAGATAGCGGTTTTGCCAGTTCAGAGTGAAGCTCCATTAGAACCCTTGGATGAATACCATCGGGCCCTGGTGATTTATTAATCTTTAAATGTTTTAATCGGTGACAGACTACTTCCTCGCTTAAATAAGTACCTATCAGTGTGATATTGTCCTTATTGAGATTGTGTGTCAGTCCCTGAATTGGGTCCTCTCTAGTGAATACTGTTGAAAAAAACTCATTTAGTGTGTTCGCTATGTCATTATCATTTTTGCTTAAGACTCCCAACGTGTCCTTCAAAGGGCCTATACTCTCCTTTTTTAATCTCTTGCTATTGATGTATTTAAAGAATTTTTTGGGATTTGCTTTGCTTTCCTTTGCTACTAGTTTTTCAGTTTCTACTTTAGCCGCTCTTATTTCCTTTTTGCAATTTTTGTTACATTCCTTATAGTGCTGAAATGACTCTGCTTCCCCGTCAGATTTGTATTTTTTAAATGCTCGCCTTTTCTTGCCCATTAGTTCCTTAATCTTTTTGTTAAGCCACATCGGTTTATGATTTTTATTCCCTTTTTTGCTACTCATAGGAATATATTTGAGTGTATTTTTAGCTAGCAGGAATTTTAGTACCTCCCATTTCTCCGTAGTATTTTTTCCTAAAAACAAACCTTCCCATTCAATATCCCTGAAAAATACCCTCATCATTTCAAAATTTGCTTTGCTAAAATTTAAAGTCCTAGTTGAGCCAGTATAGGGCTGTTTGTAGAAACTGATATTGAATGTGACCATATTATGGTCGCTGTTTCCTATGGGTTCCCCTACTATAATACCCGATACCAAATCCTGATTGTTTGTTAATACCAGGTCTAAGATTGCATTGTACCTAGTTGGTTCCTCAATTAGTTGGACTAGGTAGTTATCATTTAGTGTGTTTAAAAACATACTGCCCCTAGCAGTATCACATGAATCGTTTTTCCAGTTTATCTCTGGATAGTTAAAATCTCCCATCACTACTATGTCTCCTACTCCTGCTGCTTTTTCAATTTGCTTTAGTAACAATTCATCATCAGATGCGTTGATACCAGGCGGCCTATAGCATACACCCAATACTAACTTTTTTGTTCCTTTTTCCCCGCATGCAATTTCTACCCATAGTGTCTCAACAGTGTCTACAGTACCCTCCTGAGTATCTTCCCATATATTAGGTTTTAAAAACGGCTTTACGTACAGACACACCCCTCCACCCTTTTTATTTAGTCTGTCTCTCCTAAACAGTGTATAGCCCTCTAGATTGACTGTCCAGTCATGAGATTCATCCCACCAAGTTTCAGTAATGCCTATAATATCATACTGTTTGCTTGCTGCAAGTATTTCTAGTTCACCCTTTTTACCAGTAATGCTTCTGGCGTTTACATACATACAACTAAGATAAGTATTTTCCCTTGCATTAGGGACATCTTTCACCTTATGTGGCAAGGATGACCTGTAATCGTCATTGGTTAGTGCTTTGGTAAAATCCCTTTTAGTACCCATGTTAATAACCTTACTGCCTGCTCTTACCCTCCCCCCAACTTCTCCCCCATTTTGTTTACTACCGCCATCCCCACTATTCTCACTGCATGACCCGTAGTTTTTAGCTAAACCCTCCCCCCAGGCTCCTAGTTTAAAATCTCCTCCAACCTTCTAACCATCCTTCCCCCCAGCACCGCTGCCCCCTCCTCAGTCAGGTGCAATCCGTCACGACAAAAGAGATGGCGTCTGACTGAGAAGTCCGCCCAGTGTTCCAGGAACACAAACCCCTCTTTCCTGCACCAATCCCTAAGCCACACATTTACCTCCCTAATCTCCCTCTGCCTCCCTGGACTAGCGCGTGGCACGGGTAATAATTCCGAGAATATTACCTTAGATGTCCTTGCCTTCAGTTTCTTTCCTAAGTCCCTATAATCTTTCTTAAGGACATCCCACCTTCCGCTAACTTTGTCATTGGTGCCAACGTGCACCAAGACCGCCGGGTCTTTGCCAGCCCCTCCCAACAATCTATCTACCCGGTCCGCGATGTGCCGTACCCGAGCACCCGGGAGACAACAGACTGTACGGCGATCACGGTCCCGGTAGCAGATTGCCCTATCTGCCTTCCTGATGATAGAATCCCCTACCACCACCATTTGACTAGGTACCTCTCTATCTTTTATCCCAACCGCGCCAGAGGGACCGCACCTCTGGATGCTAGAGGGAGCAGTCTCCTCCGGCACCGTCATTTCTTCGCTATCATCCTCCGATTCCTCGTCCAATCGGGCAAATTTGTTCGGGTTTGATAGTTCGGAGATGTCGTGCCTCCCCCTCTTATTCTTCCTTCTAACTGTGACCCAACTGGCTACCTGATCATCATCCTCTTCTACCAGTGACCCCTCCCGCAACTCCTCCACCGTTCTGTCTAAACTACGCTCGAGATTGTGAATCTCCCTCAGTCGCGTAACCGTTTGCTCTAGATCAGTTACCTGGGCTTCCAGGGCAACAGTTCGCACACACCTCGTGCAGATGTATTCACACTGGGCCGGTAGCTCCAGGTGTGCATACATCTTGCACGACATGCACTGAGTGAGGTCCTCAATCACAGCCCCTCCCGTATTGTTTGCAAGGTCTAACTCCCTGTTACACTCAAAGAAAAAGCAGCAAAAATAAAAAATAGAAGACAAGCAATATCACTTATACAATAATTAAGCTGGCTTATACTTATCTATCTTTGTGCGGTTCTTGGTCCTTCACTTTTATGCAGCCGTAGTGCTCTCACCTGCGGCACCTATACTCCACTTAGCAGTTGCAGTTGTACCAGCTCACTGCTCCTCCTTTTCACTCGGCTTCCAGCTCTTAGAAATCCCAGCAGCACTTTGAAGAGACCAGCCCCACAGCAAGAAGAGACCAGCCCCACAGGAGGGTATACTGTGTCAAACAGTATGATATACTGTGTCAAACGGGTCCCAATAGGCAAAAGTGGTGATGTACTGTTCATAGTCTTAAGGTTTGAAGCTACCCCCCATGACACGACTATACCTTGAATGCTCCCTTAGTGGCCCCCCACTCTCCCACCCCCCCTCCCCTCTCTTTCTTCCTCTCTTCATCTCTGTTCTTTTCTTTCCTTTTCTCTCTTTACCTTTCGTTCAAACACAGAAAAACTGTTGTCGACATATATATTGTATTGTTGATGTTCTCCCCTGTTCTTCCTATGTTTGGTCATATCCCACGGGATATCGTGTATGTTATTTTGAATTGAATTTATTTGGAGTCATCATCTCCTGTTTGATTTGTATCAGCTCATTCGACTTCTCACGGCAGCGGTGAATGTTTAAAGTGAAAACACCTCTACGAAAGGTAACTGAGTTTACAGTGCATGGTCAAACATATCCAATAAGAGAGTTCATAACATGCCACTCCAAAAATGTGATTTACATTATGGAGTGCACATGTGGACTCTTTTATGTTGGGAAAATGGGGAGGTGTGTTAAGGTCAGATGGGCCGAGCACATCTATAACATCCGTAAAGGTCTTGATACTCATACAGTTTAATTTCACTTTAAAAAAATTCATGAGTCAAAAGAATGTTTTTTAAAATCATTTTGTGGTATTCAAATGATCCTCCCAAAATGGAGAACCAGAGATGTGCAGAAAAGGCTCTCACAGGCAGAGAACAGATGGATTCACCGTTTGAACACCCTGACACCAAGGGGCTTAAACGGTGAATTTGAATTAAAATGTTTTCTGATCTAATCCATCTCCTTCTACTATACTCACCATTATGTGGAATTCAGTATGTATCATTGTCTTATATGGTAATATTTTGCTTTTATTCATTTTTATTTTATATGGTTATTGGGAGGAACACCATGTGGACTAAAACTTTGGGGACATGCCTATATTGAATTATGATGACATCTAACGATACTCAGGATGTCAAGAATCCGGAATTAAGCCTCTTGAATGAAGTCCGCTGTTGTGGAACGCAAATACAGTAACTTCCGGGAGATCGTGAACCGCATCTGGAACGCAAATACCGGAAGTTCCGGAAAGCATTGACGCGCATGACGAACTTCCGTTTTCGGCGAGAGTGTTCCCCGATGCGGGAGTTGTTTGTTCTGTGCTGTAATTGTCTACAGCTGATGTCCCTCGTTAAGAGGGTTTAAATAGTGAAGCTTCTACCTTACAGCCATGCTTCTGACGAAGGACGGATCCCGTTTGAAACGCGTTAAGCGTGGCTGTATTTTATCTGGACTCCTGCACTCATCGATCTGCTACAGGGTGAATTCTGCATGGTGGAGGTGTTGGGCATTCGGAGCTCCTTCACTTCTTCACTGGACATCTGACGCCATTTGAATCCCCTGGATAGATTCCAACGATGGTGATGTGCCTTATGGAGATTAACATGCTATTTTAAATTTGTTTTCTTGTACGTGCATTTTGTAGCCAATAAATGTGACCCCCCTTTTAAAAGGCTTGCTACACTATATTTTGTATTATAAGTACCTCCACAAATTATCCTTGCCAAAGGATTAGGAGGTGCTTATATTTTCTCTTCCGTAGATTTTGAGCTGGGCTTACCACTAAGTTCTCTGAAAAAGGAATGATTTCTTTGTGACCACTTGGTTTCATGTGACAAGAAAGCAAAATGATACCTTGTTTCTTCATTACACGGTGAATCAACTCTCATGTTATGATTCTTACACATGGGTGACATTTAACATGGTTACTGGAGAGCGCTATTATCAATATACATTTCTTTTTTCCTTTGTCTATCCAATAGTGGGTTTTTGGATGCACACTTATGTATATTGTGTAGCTGCACTTCTGTTTTTATTGCGCACTGTATTTTAAAAAAAAATTCCCAACTGGATTTATACGCCAGTGCCACTGGAATTATACTGCAGGATCACTGCAATTATACGGCAGGATCACTGGAATTATACGGCAGGATCATTGGAATTATATGGCAGGATTACTGGATTTATACGCCAGTACCACTGGATTTATACGGCAGGATCACTGGAATTATACGCTAGTACCACTGGAATTATATGGCACAATCACTAGATTTATACCCCAGTACCACTGGAATTATATGGCAGGATCACTGGAATTCTACACCAGTACCACTGGAATTATACTGCAGAATCACTGGAAGTATACGCCAGTACCACTGGAATTATATGGCAGGATCACTGGGATTATATGCCAGTACCACTGGAATTATATTGCAGGATCACTGGATTTATATACGGCAGGATCACTGGAATTATAAAGCAGGATCACTGGATTTATACGCCAGTACCACTGGAATTATACGGCAGGATCACTGGATTTATACAGCAGTACCACTGGATTTATACGGCAGTACCACTGGAAATATGCGGCAGTAACACTGGACTGGATTTATACACCAGTACCACTGGAATTATACGGCAGGATCACTGGATTTAAACACCAGTACTACTGGAAATATACGTCAGGATCACTGGAATTATACGGCAGTACCACTGGACTTATACGGCAGTACCACTGGACATATACGGCAGTATCACTGGACTGGATTTATACGCCGGTACCACTGGAATTATACAGCAGGATCACTGGAATTATACAGCAGGATCACTGGACTTCTACACCAGTACCACTGGAATTATACAGCAGGATCACTGGGTTTTTTTCGCCAGTACCACTGGAATTATATTGCAGGATCACTGGAATTTTACGCTAGTACCACTGGATTTATACGGCAGGATCACTGGAATTATATGCCAGGATCACTGGAATTATATGGCAGGATTACTGGATTTATACGCCAGTACCACTGGATTTATATGGCTGGATCACTGGATTTAAACGGCAGGATCACTGGAATTTTACACCAGTACCACTGGAATTATACTGCAGAATCATTGGAATTATACGCCAGTACCTCTGGAATTATATGGCAGGATCACTGGAATTATACACCAGTAACACTGGAATTATACGGCAGGATCACTGGATTTATACAGCAGGATCACTGGATTTATATGCCAGTACCACTGGAATTATACGGCAGTACCACTGGACTTAAACGGCAGTACCACTGGATATATGCGGCAGTAACACTGGACTGGATTTATACACCAGTACCACTGGAATTATACGGCAGGATCACTGGACTTATACACCAGTACCACTGGAAATATACGTCAGGATCACTGGAATTATATGGCAGTACCACTGTATTTATACGGCAGTACCACTGGACATATACGGCAGTATCACTGGTCTGGATTTATAAGCCAATACCACTGGAATTATACAGCAGGATCACTGGAATTATACAGCAGGATCACTGGACATATACAGCAGGATCACTGGACATATACACCAGTACCACTGGAATTATACGGCAGGATCACTGGATTTATATGGCAGTACCACTGGAATTATATTGCAGGATCACTGGAATTATACGCTAGTACCACTGGAATTATACTGCAGAATCACTGGAATTATACGGCAGGATCACTGGATTTATACGGCAGGATCACTGGAATTATACGCCAGGATCACTGGAATTATATGGCAGGATTACTGGATTTATACGCCAGTACCACTGAATTTATATGGCTGGATCACTGGATTTATACGGCAGGATCACTGGATTTATACCCCAGTACCACTGAAATTATATGGCAGGATCACTGGAATTTTACACAAGTACCACTTGAATTATACTGCAGAATCATTGGAATTATATGCCAGTACCACTGGAATTATACGGCAGGATCACTGGATTTATACGGCAGGATCACTGGAATTATACGGCAGGATCACTGGAATTATACGCCAGTACCACTGGAATTATACGACAGGATCACTGGATTTTTACACCAGTACCACTGGAATTATACAGCAGGATCACTGGATTTATATGCCAGTACCACTGGAATTATACAGCAGGATCACTGGAATTATACGGCAAGATCACTGGATTTATACGGCTGTACCACTGGACATATATGGCAGTATCACTGGACTGGACCTTAATGCCAGTACCACTGGAATTATACAGCAGGATCACTGGAATTATACGGCAGGATCACTGGACATATACACCAGTACGACTGGAATTATATGGCAGGATCACTGCATTTATACGCCAGTACCACTAGAATTATATGGCAGGATCACTGGAATTATACGCCAGTACCACTGGAATTATATGGCAGCATCACAGGATTTATATGTTAGTACCACTGGAATCATACGGCAGTACCACTAGATTTATACGGCAGTACCACTGGACATATACGGCAGTATCAATGGACTGGATTTATACACCAGTACAACTGGAATTATATGGCAGTATCACTGGAATTATACTGCAGGACCACTAAATTTATACGCCAGTTCCACATGAATTATACGGCAGGATCACTGGAATTATATGGCAGGATCAGAGGAAGTAAACACCAGTACCAGTGGACTAATACGACAGTACCAGAGGACTTATACGGCAGTATCACTGGACTGGATTTATACACCAGTACCACTGGAATTATAAGGCAGGATCACTGGATTCATACACCAGTACCACTGGAATTATATGGCAGGATCACTGGAATTATACAGCAGTACCACTGGATTTATACGGCAGTACCACTGGACATATACGGCAGTATCACTGGACTGGACTTATACGACAGTACCACTGGAATTATACGGCAGGATCACTGGAATTATACGCCAGTACCACTGGATTTATATGGCAGGATCACTGAAATTATACGCCAGTACCCCTGAAATTATACGCCAGTACCACTGAAATTATACGGCAGGATCACTGAATTTAAACGCCAGTACCACTGGAATTATACGGCAGTACCACTGGATTTATATGGCAGTACCACTGGACTTATACGGCAGTATCATTGGACTGGATTTATACGCCAGTACCACTGGAATTATACGTCAGGATCACTGGAATTATACACCAGTATCACTGGAATTATACGCCAGTACCACTGGAATTATACGGCAGGATAACTAGAATTATACGGCAGGATCACTTGATTTATACGGCAGGATCACTGGAATTATACAGCAGGATCACTGGAATTTTACACCAGTACCACTGGAATTATATGGCAGAATCACTGAAATTATACGCTAGTATCACTGGAATTATACGGCAGGATCACTGGAATTATATGCCAGTACCACTGGAATTATACGGCAGGATCACTGGATTTATACGGCAGGATCACTGGAATTATACCGCAGGATCACTGGATTTATACGCCAGTACCACTGGAATTATACGCCAGTACCACTGGACTTTTACGGCAGTACCACTGGACTGGATTTATACACTGGTAGTACTGGAATTATACGGCAGAATCACTGGATTTATTTGCCAGTACTACAGGAATTATACGGCAGGATCACTAAAATTATACGGCAGTACCACTGGACATATACGGCAGTATCACTGGATTTAAACTCTAGTACCACTGGAATTATACGGCAGGATCACTGGAATTATACGCCAGTACCACTGGAATTATACGCCAGTACCACTGGAATTATATGGCAGGATCACTGGATTTATACGCCAGTACCACTGGAATTATACGCCAGTACCACTGGAATTATACTCCAGTATCACTGGAATTATACGGCAGTATCACTGGACTTTTACGCCAGTACCACTGGAATTATACGGCAGGATCACTGGATTTATACGGCAGGATCACTGGAGTTATACGGCAGGATCACTGGAGTTATACGGCAGGATCACTGGATTTATACGTCAGGATCACTGGATTTATACGGCAGGATCACTGGAATTATTCAGCAGGATCACTGGATTTATACGCCAGTACCACTGGAATTATACACCAGTACCACTGGACTTATACGTCAGTACCACTGGACATATATGGCAGTATCACTGGACTGGACCTTAATGCCAGTACCACTGGAATTATACAGCAGGATCACTGGAATTATACGGCAGGATCACTGGACATATACACCAGTACGACTGGAATTATATGGCAGGATCACTGGATTTATACGCCAGTACCACTGGAATTATATGGCAGGATCACTGGAATTATATGGCAGGATCACAGGATTTATATGCTAGTACCACTGGAATCATACGGCAGTACCACTAGATTTATACGGCAGTACCACTGGACATATACGGCAGTATCAATGGACTGGATTTATACACCAGTACAACTGGAATTATATGGCAGTATCACTGGAATTATACTGCAGGACCACTAAATTTATACGCCAGTTCCACATGAATTATACGGCAGGATCACTGGAATTATATGGCAGGATCAGAGGAATTATACACCAGTACCAGTGGACTAATATGACAGTACCAGTGGACTTATATGGCAGTACCACTGGACTGGATTTATACACCAGTACCACTGGAATTATAAGGCAGGATCACTGGATTCATACACCAGTACCACTGGAATTATATGGCAGGATCATTGGAATTATACAGCAGTACTACTGGATTTATACGGCAGTACCACTGGACATATACGGCAGTATCACTGGACTGGATTTATACGCCAGTACCACTGGAATTATATGGCAGGATCACTGGAATTATACAGTAGGATCAATGGAATTATACAGCAGGATCACTGGACCTATATGCCAGTACCACTGGAATTATATGGAAGGATCACTGGATTTATACGCCAGTACCACTGGATTTATATGGCAGGATCACTGAAATTATACGCCAGTACCCCTGGAATTATACGCCAGTACCACTGAAATTATACGGCAGGATCACTGAATTTAAACGCCAGTACCACTGGAATTATACGGCCGTACCACTGGATTTATATGGCAGTACCACTGGACTTATACGGCAGTATCATTGGACTGGATTTATACGCCAGTACCACTGGAATTATACGGCAGGATCACTGGAATTATACGCCAGTATCACTGGAATTATACGGCAGGATAACTAGAATTATACGGCAGGATCACTGGATTTATACGGCAGGATCACTGGAATTATACGGCAGGATCACTGGAATTTTACACCAGTACCACTGGAATTATACGGCAGAATCACTGGAATTATACGCTAGTATCACTGGAATTATACGGCAGGATCACTGGAATTATATGGCAGTACCACTGGAATTGTACGGCAGGATCACTGGATTTATACGGCAGGATCACTGGAATTATACGGCAGGATCACTGGATTTATACGATAGTACCACTGGAATTATACGCCAGTACCACTGGATTTATACGGCAGTACCACTGGACTGGATTTATACACTGGTAGTACTGGAATTATACGGCAGAATCACTGGATTTATTTGCCAGACCTACTGGAATTATATGGCAGGATCACGGAAATTATACGGCAGTACCACTAGATTTATACGGCAGTACCACTGGACATATACGGCAGTATCACTGGAATTAAACTCTAGTACCACTGGAATTATACGGCAGGATCACTGGAATTATACGCCAGTACCACTGGAATTATACGGCAGGATCACTGGATTTATACGCCAGTACCACTGGAATTATACACCTGTACCACTGGAATTATACGCCAGTATCACTGGAATTATACGGCAGTATCACTGGACTTTTACGCCAGTACCACTGGAATTATACGGCAGGATCACTGGATTTATACGGCAGGATCACTGGAGTTATACGGCAGGATCACTGGATTTATACGGCAGGATCACTGGATTTATACGGCAGGATCACTGGAGTTATATGGCAGGATCACTGGAGTTATACGGCAGGATCACTGGATTTATACGGCAGGATCACTGGAATTATTCAGCAGGATCACTGGAATTATTCGTCAGGATCACTGGAATTATACGGCAGTATCACTGGATTTATTCAGCAGGATCACTGGAATTTTATGGCAGTATCACTGGAATTATACAGCAGGATCACTGGAATTATTCGTCAGGATCACTGGAATTATACACCAGTGTCACTGGAATTATACGCCAGTACCACTGGAATTATACGGCAGGATCACTGGAATTATATGGCGGGATCACTGGAATTATATGGCGGTATCACTGGAATTATACAGCAGGATCACTGGAATTATTCGTCAGGATCACTGGAATTATACGACAGTGTCACTGGAATTATACGCCAGTACCACTGGATTTATATGGCTGGATCACTGGATTTATACGGCAGGATCACTGGATTTATACCCCAGTACCACTGAAATTATACTGCAGGATCACTGGAATTTTACACCAGTACCACTGGAATTATACTGCAGAATCATTGGAATTATACGCCAGTACCACTGGAATTATACGGCAGGATCACTGGAATTATACACCAGTACCACTGGAATGATACGGCAGGATCACGGCAGGATCACAGGAATTATATGGCAGGATCACTGGAATTATACGACTGTGCAACTGGAATTATACGGCAGGATCACTGGATTTATACAGCAGGATCACTGGATTTATATGCCAGTACCACTGGAATTATACGGCAGGATCACTGGACTTATACGGCAGTACCACTGGACATATGCGGCAGTAACACTGGACTGGATTTATACACCAGTACCACTGGAATTATACGGCAGGATCACTGGATTTATACACCAGTACCACTGGAAAAATACGTCAGGATCACTGAAATTATACGGCAGTACCACTGGATTTATATGCCAGTACCACTGGACATATACGGCAGTATCACTGGACTGGATTTATACGCCAGTACCACTGGAATTATACGGCAGGATCACTGGAATTATACAGCAGGATCACTGGACATATACACCAGTACCACTGGAATTATATGGCAGGATCACTGGATTTATATGCCAGTACCACTGGAATCATATGGCTGGATCACTGGAATTATAAGTCAGTACCACTGGAATTATACGGCAGGATAACTGGATTTATACGCCAGTATCACTGGAATTATACGGCAGGATCACTGGATTTATACACCATTACCACTGGAATTATACGGCAGGATCACTGGAATTATACGGCAGGATCACTGGAATTATACGGCAGGATCACTGGAATTTTACACCAGTACCAATGAAATTATATGTCAGAATCACTGGAATTATACGCTAGTACCACTGTAATTATACGGCAGGATCACTGGAAATATACGCCAGTACCACTGGAATTATACAGCAGGATCACTGGATTTATACGTTAAGATCACTGGAATTATACGTCAGGATCACTGAATTTATACACCAGTACCAGTGGAATTATACAGCAGGATCACTGGATTTATACGCCAGTACTTCTGGAATTATACGACAGTACCACTGGACATATGCGGCAGTATCACTGGACTAGATTTATACACCAGTACCACTGGATTTATACGGCAGGATCACTGTTTTTATATCCCAGTACCACAGAAATTATACAGCAGGATCACTGGAATTATACGTTAGGATCACTGGATTTATACAGCAGTACCACTGGACATATATGGCAGTATCACTGGACTGGACCTTAATGCCAGTAACACTGGAATTATACAGCAGAATTACTGGAATTATACAGCAGGATCACTGGAATAATACGGTAGGATCACTGGACATATACGCCAGTACCACTGGAATTATATGGCAGTATCACTGGATTTATACGACAGTACCACTGGAATTATATGGCAGGATCACTGGAATTATATGACAGTACTCTGGAATTATATGGCAGGATCACAGGATTTATATGCCAGTACCACTGGAATTATACGGCAGTACCACTGCACATATACTGCAGTATCACTGGACTGGACTTATACACCAGTACAACTGCAATTATATGGCAGTATCACTGGAATTATACTGCAGGACCACTGGATTTATACGCCAGTTCCACATGAATTATATGGCAGGATCACTGGAATTATATGGCAGGATCACTGGATTTATACACCAGTACCACTGGAATTATACAGCAGGATCACTGGAATTATACGGCATGATCACTGGCGTTATATGGCAGGATCACTGGAATTATACACCAGTACCACTGGAATGATACGGCAGGATCACTGGATTTATACGGCAGGATCACAGGAATTATATGGCAGGATCAATGGAATTATACGACAGTGCAACTGGAATTATACGGCAGGATCACTGGATTTATACAGCAGGATCACTGGATTTATATGCCAGTACCACATGAATTATACGGCAGGATCACTGGAATTATATGGCAGGATCACTGGATTTATACACCAGTACCACTGGAATTATACTGCAGAATCATTGGAATTATACGCCAGTACCACTGGAATGATACGGCAGGATCACTGGAATGATACGGCAGGATCACTGGATTTATACGGCAGGATCACAGGAATTATATGGCAGGATCACTGGAATTATACGACAGTGCAACTGGAATTATACGGCAGGATCACTGGATTTATACAGCAGGATCACTGGATTTATATGGCAGTACCACTGGAATTATACGGCAGGATCACTGAATTTATACGGCAGTACCACTGGACATATGCGGCAGTAACACTGGACTGGATTTATACACCAGTACCACTGGAATTATACGGCAGGATCACTGGATTTATACACCAGTACCACTGGAATTATACGGCAGGATCACTGGAATTATACAGCAGTACAACTGGATTTATATGCCAGTACCACTGGACATATACGGCAGTATCACTGGATTGGATTTATACGCCAGTACCACTGGAATTATACGGCAGGATCACTGGAATTATACAGCAGGATCACTGGACATATACACCAGTACCACTGGAATTAT
Organism: Pseudophryne corroboree; assembly: GCF_028390025.1. Taxonomy (NCBI): domain Eukaryota; kingdom Metazoa; phylum Chordata; class Amphibia; order Anura; family Myobatrachidae; genus Pseudophryne; species Pseudophryne corroboree. The sequence continues at coordinate 466,538,273 of NC_086449.1, forward strand.
ATGGCAGGATCACTGGATTTATATGCCAGTACCACTGGAATCATATGGCTGGATCACTGGAATTATAAATCAGTACCACTGGAATTATACGACAGGATCACTGGATTTATACGCCAGTATCACTGGAATTATACAGCAGGATCACTGGATTTATACACCATTACCACTGGAATTATACGGCAGGATCACTGGAATTATACGGCAGGATCACTGGAATTATACGGCAGGATCACTGGAATTATACGGCAGGATCACTGGAATTTTACACCAGTACCAATGAAATTATATGGCAGAATCACTGGAATTATACGCTAGTACCACTGTAATTATACGGCAGGATCACTGGAAATAAACGCCAGTACCACTGGAATTATACAGCAGGATCACTGGATTTATACGTCAAGATCATTGGAATTATACGTCAGGATCACTGAATTTATACACCAGTACCAGTGGAATTATACAGCAGGATCACTGGATTTATACGCCAGTACCTCTGGAATTATACGCCAGTACCACTGGACATATGCGGCAGTATCACTGGACTAGATTTATACACCAGTACCACTGGATTTATACGGCAGGATCACTGTTTTTATATGCCAGTACCACTGGAATTATACAGCAGGATCACTGGAATTATACGTTAGGATCACTGGATTTATACGGCAGTACCACTGGACATATATGGCAGTATCACTGGACTGGACCTTAATGCCAGTCACACTGGAATTATACAGCAGAATTACTGGAATTATACAGCAGGATCACTGGAATAATTCGGCAGGATTACTGGACATATACGCCAGTACCACTGGAACTATATGGCAGTATCACTGGATTTATACGACAGTACCACTGGAATTATATGGCAGGATCACTGGAATTATATGACAGTACTCTGGAATTATATGGCAGGATCACAGAATTTATATGCCAGTACCACTGGAATTATACGGCAGTACCACTGGACATATACTGCAGTATCACTGGACTGGATTTATACACCAGTACAACTGGAATTATATGGCAGTATCACTGGAATTATACTGCAGGACCACTGGATTTATACGCCAGTTCCACATGAATTATACGGCAGGATCACTGGAATTATACGGCAGGATCACTGGATTTATACACCAGTACCACTGGAATTATACAGCAGGATCACTGGAATTATACGGCAGGATCACTGGAGTTATATGGCAGGATCACTGGAATTATATGGCAGGATCACTGGATTTATACGCCAGTATCACTGGAATTATACGGCAGGATCACTGGATTTATACACCAGTACCACTGGAATTATACGGCAGGATCACTGGAATTATACAGCAGTACCAATGGATTTATACGGCAGTTCCACTGGAATTATACGGCAGGATTACTGGAATTATACAGTAGGATCACTGGAATTATACAGCAGGATCACTGGACATATACGCCAGTACCACTGGAATTATTCGGCAGGATCATTGGATTTATACGCCAGTACCACTGGAATTATACGGCAGGATCACTGAATTTATTCGCCAGTACCACTGGAATTATACGGCAGTACCACTGGATTTATACGGCAGTACCACTGGACTTATACGGCAGTATCACTGGACTGGATTTATACGCCAGTACCACTGGAATTATACGGCAGGATCACTGGAATTATACGCCAGTATCACTGGAATTATACGCCAGTACCACTGGAATTATACGGCAGGATTACTAGAATTATACGGCAGTTTCACTGGACATATACGGCAGGATCACTGGAATTATACGGCAGAATCACTGGAATTTTACACCAGTACCACTGGAATTATACGGCAGAATCACTGGAATTATACACTAGTACCACTGGAATTATATGGCAGGATCACTGGAATTATATGTCAGTACCACTGGAATTATACGGCAGGATCACTGGATTTATACGGCAGGATCATTGGAATTATACGGCAGGATCACTGGATTCATACGCCAATACCACTGGAATTATACGGCAGGATCACTGGATTTATACGCCAGTACCACTGGATTTATACGGCAGTACTACTGGACTGGATTTGTACACCGGTAGCACTGGAATTATACGACAAAATCACTGGATTTATTTGCCAGTACTACTGGAATTATACGGCAGGATCACTGGAATTATACGGCAGTACCACTGGATTTATGCGGCAGTACCACTGGACATATACAGCAGTATCACTGGATTTAAACTCCAGTACCACTGGAATTATTTGGCAGGATCACTGGAATTATACAGCAGGATCACTGGAATTATACGGCCGGATCACTGGACATATACGCCAGTACCACTAGAATTATACGGCAGGATCACTGGAATTATACGCCAGTACCACTGGAATTATATGGCAGGATCACTGGATTTATACCCCAGTACAACTGGAATTATACATCCGTACCACTGGAATTATACGCCAGTATCACTGGAATTATACGGCAGTATCACTGGACTTTTACACCAGTACCACTGGAATTATACGGCAGGATCACTAGATTTATTCGGCAGGATCACTGGATTTATACGGCAGGATCACTGGACTTATACGGCAGGATCACTGGATTTTTATGGGAGGATCACTGGAATTATTCGGCAGGATCACTGGAATTATACGGCAGTATCACTGGAATTATACAGCAGGATCACTGGAATTATACGGCAGGATCACTGGATTTATACGGCAGGATCAATGGACATATACGGCAGTAATACTGGACATATTCGGCAGTACCACTGGACATATACAGCAGTACAGGGACACCACCATTCGACTTATTGCAGGACAACACAGCACCACTGCAATGGACTGGACGTATACGACAGCAGAGGACACCACCACTGTGACTGGACTGATGCAGCACAATACACTACCACTGAACTGATGCAGCACATCACAGCACCACTGGACTGGACTTATACAGCAGCACTGGACATATGGCAGCAGAGGACACCACCACTATGACTGGACTGATGCAGCACAATACACCACCACTGAACTGATGCAGCACAACACAGCACCACTGGACTGGACTTATACAGCAGCACTGGACATATGGCAGTAGAGGACACCACCACTGTGACTGGACTGATGCAGCACAAGACACCACCACTGGACTGATGCAGCACAACACAGCACCACTGCAATGGACTGGACTTATACAGCAGCACTGGACATATGGCAGTAGAGGACTCCACCACTGTGACTGGACTGATGCAGTACAAGACACTACCACTGGACTGATGCAGCACAACACAGCACGACTGAACTGGACTTATACAGCAGCACTGGACATATGGCAGCAGAGGACACAACCACTGTGACTGGACTGATGCAGCACAAGACACTAACACTGAACTGATGCAGGACACTGAGGATGGAGATACGTCCTCTCTCTACACTCTCCAATGCCGGAGTGAAAATGTCGGCGACGTGCGGCTCCTTATATGGAGTCCAAACCCTGTGAGAATCCGACAGTGGGATGATGACATTTTGCCTCATTCTGGTTTCCGAGTCAGGCGGGAAAACACGAGCCTGACTCGGATCCGGGCTCAGGTGGTGTCGTTCGGGCGGGTTATGTTCTCAGGGAACCGAACCCGCTCATCTCTAGTTCTAATATTGGTCATCTATGCATATATTATTATTTCTCTTAAGCGGTTAGTGCAGAACTATACATATTTTTCGAGGAATACTGTATATCTCTGCCCACACCTCACTATTGGGGAGAGTTATCAAAGTTTGGCAGAGAGATAAAGCTAAAATACCAACCTATCAGCTTCTAACTTGTAGATTACGGGATCGGTTTGAAGAATTACAGTTAAGAGCTGACTGGTTGATACTTTGTGGGGTCTATTTACTAAGCCCTGGATGGAGAAAAATTACCAGCCAATCAGCTACTGTCATTTTTCAAACCCTTACTGTGACATGGCAGTTAAACACTGATTGGCTGGTACGTTATCTCCATCCACTTTATCTCGATCCAAGGCTTAGTAAAGTGACCTCTGCATCTCTATTAGATAGTATCCAAGCTTTGATAAGTGACACCCCATGTAATATGATGAGCCACATGTAGGGTGTGACTTGGGGGGGGGGTGACTACAGCATATGTAGGGAGTGACTGAGGGGTGGGTAGCGTGACTGTGCTTTATGTAGTATGTGACTGAGGAGGTGGCATATATAAGGGCATGAGGATGCTCTGAATCATATAAAAGGGCATGAAGGAGCTCTGAAGCTACTATGGTTTTGGCCCTGACCACTGCCACTGGCTGAGAGAGGTTCGGTTTTCAGGGAAAACTTGAAGGTTTGGAGTGGAGAGTATTGATATACAGTACAAGGGAGGGAATTCTGCAAAGAGGGTGCAGCCCTGAATAAAATTCTGTACCTTTTTATGGAAGCAATAATGTTTGTGGGAGGCTTGGATCTTGCACAGAGCATAGGAAACATGTTGGAAAGTATTTTAAAACAAGGATTTAGAAATATGCTGCAATTTTGGTAATGGCTTTCTGTGTTGGCAGAAGCATTTTATATTGGACTATACTGCACAGGAAAGCCAGGTAGGGACTTTTGCCATACGACCAAATCCGATGCTCTTTGTGGTGCTATTTTGACTTACAGAGTCACATATTCAAAATTGCAATGATTTCTCCAATTAAGCTGTGTAATGCTCTTGCTCAAAGAAAGTGTGCATCTGTATATGCGCTGTCAATTAATGCAATTATCTAAATACATATATTACACTAGAAGTCAATAGCTTATTTGGTACTGAACTGTAAGCCTTTTAATATCCATCCACAAAAAACAATTCTTACAATAAAGCATTCATTTTCATGCAGTACCATTTACATTATTTTTATTCTTCTCTAAAATAAAAATGGTAAACAATCCAGTGCCTCTCCAGCGCTGCACCACCTCCACTTGATCCACTGTCTTAACATCTTGATGAAAGGAAGTATACATCTGTGTATATATATATACAGGTTGAGTCTCCCTTATCCAAAATGCTTGGGACCAGAGGTACTTTGGATATGGGATTTTTCCGTATTTTGGAATAATTGCATACCATAGTGAGATATCATGGTGATGGGACCTAAATCTAAGCACAGAATGCATTTATATTACATATACACCTTATACACACAGCCTGAAGGTCATTTTAGCCAATATTTTTTATAAATTTGTGCATTAAACAAAGTGTGTCTACATTCACACAATTCATTTATGTTTCATATACACCTTATACACACAGCCTGAAGGTAATTTAATACAATATTTTTAATAACTTTGTGTATTAAACAAAGTTTGTGTACATTGAGACATCAAAAAACAAAGGTTTCACTATTTCACTCTCACTCAAAAAAGTCCGTATTTCGGAATATTCCGTATTTCGGAATATTCCGTATTTCGGAATATATGGATATGGGATACTCAACCTGTATATATATATATATATATATATATATATATATATACTGTGTGTATATATATATATATATATATATATATATACCAGACAAATACTCTCCTCCTGCGCTATTCAAATAGCAAGTAAAAGACTTATTATATGATTCAGAAACTGGCTGCCTGATTCCACTAAGTTCCCTGTTAGGAGGAACTAGGTATAAGGAATAGAGTGACAATAGAGGAATTGGCGTCCAAGGATTGTATCAACCCCTAATACTTAGAAAGACCCTTATATGGTTTCACAATTCAGTGTCAACGAGCTTTAAAACATAATGATAAACTGTTCCTTCATAAAAATGTATTTAAAAAAGTACATTAGCACAATTAATGTCCATAACATTACAGAGACAGCAAAATGTGTTTCTCCCACATTGATCAACCTATAAATGGCAGAAGGGTGTAGGTAGATCTCTACAGTATCCTTCTTCTTCCTTATTATGAATTCGGAGATAACATCAGATAAAACAGAATGATAAACCAACGCGTTTCGTCTTTTGCCAAGACTTCATCAGGGGTGTATCTCTGATCGTTGGCAAGTATAGTCAACAAACTAGAATGAACCCAGATAATCAATCAGAGGTGCTCAAAGGAAGAATTCCAACGCCACTGAGGTTTATTGTAGTGATGAGCGGGTTCGGTTTCTCGTAAACCGAACCCCCCCGAACTTCAGCCTTTTTACACGGGTCCGAGGCAGGTTCGAACCTTCCCGCCTTGCTCGGCTAACCCGAGCGCGCCCGAACGTCATCATCCCGCTGTCGGATTCTCGCGAGGCTCGGATTCTATCGCGAGACTCGGATTCTATATAAGGAGCCGCGCGTCGCCGCCATTTTTACACGTGCATTGAGATTGATAGGGAGAGGACGTGGCTGGCGTCCTCTCCGTTTATAGAGAAGAGAGTAGAGAGTTAGAGACACTATTTGGTATTTACCAATTTTGGGGAGCATATTAGGACTGGAGTACTACTACTTGCTGATAGTGTGACCATTGACCACCAGTTTAATTAATCCATTCTCTGCCTGAAAAAAAACGATACACAGTGTGACACAGTCACATACCATATCTGTGCTCAGCCTCAGTGTGCTGCATCATCATATGTAATACTGTATATCTGACTGTGCTGAGTGCTCACTGCTCACATAGCTTAATTGTGGGGGAGACTGGGGAGCAGTTAGAGCAGGAGTACATAAATAAATAATATATTTTAAGTACAGTGCACACTTTTGCTGCCAGAGTGCCACACTGCCAGTGTGACTGACCAGTGACCACACTGACCACCAGTATATTGTGATTGTCTGCTTAGGACGGAGTACTACTTGCTGATAGTGTGACCAGTGACCAGTGACCACCACCAGTTTAATTAATCCGTTCTCTGCCTGAAAAAAAAACGATACACAGTGTGACACGGTCACATACCATATCTGTGCTCAGCCCAGTGTGCTGCATCATATGTAATACTGTATATCATTATCTGACTGTGCTGAGTGCTCACTGCTCACACAGCTTAATTGTGGGGGAGACTGGGGAGCAGTTATAGCAGGAGTACATATTTTAAGTACAGTGCACACTTTTGCTGCCAGAGTGCCACTGCCAGTGTGACTGACCACTGACCACCAGTATATTGTGATTGTCTGCTGACCACCAGTATATTGTGATTGTCTGCCTGAAAAAGTTAAACACTCGTCGTGTGGTGTTTTTATAAACGCATTCTGCAGACAGTGTCCAGCAGGTCCGTCATTACATAATATATATACCTGTCCGGCTGCAGTACTAGTGTGATATATATATATATATATATTTTAATTTTATCTCATTATCATCCAGTCTATATTAGCAGCAGACAGTACGGTAGTCCACGGCTGTAGCTACCTCTGTGTCGACAGTCGCTGGTCCATCCATAATTGTATACCACCTACCCGTGGTTTTTTTTTCTATCTTCTTGATACTAGTAGCTTACTTTAGGAGTCTGCAGTGCTGACAGACAGTGTCCAGCAGGTCCGTCATTACATAATATATATACCTGTCCGGCTGCAGTACTAAAGTGATATATATATATATTTTAATTTTATCTCATTATCATCCAGTCTATATTAGCAGCAGACACAGTACGGTAGTCCACGGCTGTAGCTACCTCTGTGTCGGCAGTCGCTGGTCCATCCATAATTGTATACCACCTACCCGTGGTTTTTTTTTCTATCTTCTTGATACTAGTAGCTTACTTTAGGAGTCTGCAGTGCTGACAGACAGTGTCCAGCAGGTCCGTCATTACATAATATATATATACCTGTCCGGCTGCAGTACTAGTGTGATATATATATATATTTTATTTTTATCTCATTATCATCCAGTCTATATTAGCAGCAGACACAGTACGGTAGTCCACGGCTGTAGCTACCTCTGTGTCGGCAGTCACTGGTCCATCCATAATTGTATACCACCTACCCGTGGTTTTTTTTTCTATCTTCTTGATACTAGTAGCTTACTTTAGGAGTCTGCAGTGCTGACAGACAGTGTCCAGCAGGTCCGTCATTACATAATATATATATACCTGTCCGGCTGCAGTACTAGTGTGATATATATATATATTTTATTTTTATCTCATTATCATCCAGTCTATATTAGCAGCAGACACAGTACGGTAGTCCACGGCTGTAGCTACCTCTGTGTCGGCAGTCGCTCGTCCATCCATAATTGTATACCACCTACCCGTGGTTTATTTTTCTATCTTCTTGATACTAGTAGCTTACTTTAGGAGTCTGCAGTGCTGACAGACAGTGTCCAGCAGGTCCGTCATTACATAATATATATATACCTGTCCGGCTGCAGTACTAGTGTGATATATATATATATATTTTATTTTTATCTCATTATCATCCAGTCTATATTAGCAGCAGACACAGTACGGTAGTCCACAGCTGTAGCTACCTCTGTGTCGGCAGTCGCTCGTCCATCCATAAGTATACTAGTATCCATCCATCTCCATTGTTTACCGGAGGTGCCTTTTAGTTGTGCCTATTAAAATATGGAGAACAAAAATGTTGAGGTTCCAAAAATAGGGAAAGATCAAGATCGACTTCCACCTCGTGCTGAAGCTGCTGCCACTAGTCATGGCCGAGACGATGAAATGCCAGCAACGTCGTCTGCCAAGGCCGATGCCCAATGTCATAGTACAGAGCATGTAAAATCCAAAACACCAAATATCAGTAAAAAAGGACTCAAAAATCTAAAATAAAATTGTCGGAGGAGAAGCGTAAACTTGCCAATATGCCATTTACCACACGGAGTGGCAAGGAACGGCTGAGGCCCTGGCCTATGTTCATGGCTAGTGGTTCAGCTTCACATGAGGATGGAAGCACTCAGCCTCTCGCTAGAAAAAAGAAAAGACTCAAGCTGGCAAAAGCACAGCAAAGAACTGTGCGTTCTTCGAAATCCCAAATCCACAAGGAGAGTCCAATTGTGTCGGTTGCGATGCCTGACCTTCCCAACACTGGACGTGAAGAGCATGCGCCTTCCACCATTTGCACGCCCCCTGCAAGTGCTGGAAGGAGCACCCGCAGTCCAGTTCCTGATAGTCAGATTGAAGATGTCAGTGTTGAAGTACACCAGGATGAGGAGGATATGGGTGTTGCTGGCGCTGGGGAGGAAATTGACAAGGAGGATTCTGATGGTGAGGTGGTTTGTTTAAGTCAGGCACCCGGGGAGACACCTGTTGTCCGTGGGAGGAATAGGGCCATTGACATGCCTGGTGAAAATACCAAAAAAATCAGCTCTTCGGTGTGGAAGTATTTCAACAGAAATGCGGACAACATTTGTCAAGCCGTGTGTTGCCTTTGTCAAGCTGTAATAAGTAGGGGTAAGGACGTTAACCACCTCGGAACATCCTCCCTTATACGTCACCTGCAGCGCATTCATAATAAGTCAGTGACAAGTTAAAAAACTTTGGGCGACAGCGGAAGCAGTCCACTGACCAGTAAATCCCTTCCTCTTGTAACCAAGCTCACGCAAACCACCCCACCAACTCCCTCAGTGTCAATTTCCTCCTTCCCCAGGAATGCCAATAGTCCTGCAGGCCATGTCACAGGCAATTCTGACGAGTCCTCTCCTGCCTGGGATTCCTCCGATGCATCCTTGCGTGTAACGCCTACTGCTGCTGGCGCTGCTGTTGTTGCTGCTGGGAGTCGATGGTCATCCCAGAGGGGAAGTCGTAAGACCACTTTTACTACTTCCACCAAGCAATTGACTGTCCAACAGTCCTTTGCGAGGAAGATGAAATATCACAGCAGTCATCCTGCTGCAAAGCGGATAACTGAGGCCTTGGCATCCTGGGTGGTGAGAAACGTGGTTCCGGTATCCATCATTACTGCAGAGGCAACTAGAGACTTGTTGGAGGTACTGTGTCCCCGGTACCAAATACCATCTAGGTTCCATTTCTCTAGGCAGGCGATACCGAAAATGTACACAGACCTCAGAAAAAGAGTCACCAGTGTCCTAAAAAATGCAGCTGTACCCAATGTCCACTTAACCACGGACATGTGGACAAGTGGAGCAGGGCAGGGTCAGGACTATATGACTGTGACAGCCCACTGGGTAGATGTATTGACTCCCGCCGCAAGAACAGCAGCGGCGGCACCAGTAGCAGCATTTCGCAAACGCCAACTCTTTCCTAGGCAGGCTACGCTTTGTATCACCGGTTTCCAGAATACGCACACAGCTGAAAACCTCTTACGGCAACTGAGGAAGATCATCGCGGAATGGCTTACCCCAATTGGACTCTCCTGTGGATTTGTGGCATCGGACAACGCCAGCAATATTGTGTGTGCATTAAATATGGGCAAATTCCAGCACGTCCCATGTTTTGCACATACCTTGAATTTGGTGGTGCAGAATTATTTAAAAAACGAGAGGGGCGTGCAAGAGATGCTGTCGGTGGCCAGAAGAATTGCGGGACACTTTCGGCGTACAGGCACCACGTACAGAAGACTGGAGCACCACCAAAAACGCCTGAACCTGCCCTGCCATCATCTGAAGCAAGAAGTGGTAACGAGGTGGAATTCAACCCTATATATGCTTCAGAGGTTGGAGGAGCAGCAAAAGGCCATTCAAGCCTATACAATTGAGCACGATATAGGAGGTGGAATGCACCTGTCTCAAGCGCAGTGGAGAATGATTTCAACGTTGTGCAAGGTTCTGCTGCCCTTTGAACTTGCCACACGTGAAGTCAGTTCAGACACTGCCAGCCTGAGTCAGGTCATTCCCCTCATCAGGCTTTTGCAGAAGAAGCTGGAGACATTGAAGGAGGAGCTAACACAGAGCGATTCCGCTAGGCATGTGGGACTTGTGGATGGAGCCCTTAATTCGCTTAACAAGGATTCACGGGTGGTCAATGTGTTGAAATCAGAGCACTACATTTTGGCCACCGTGCTCGATCCTAGATTTAAAACCTACCTTGGATCTCTCTTTCCGGCAGACACAAGTCTGCTGGGGTTCAAAGACCTGCTGGTGAGAAAATTGTCAAGTCAAGCGGAACGCGACCTGTCAACATCTCCTCCTTCACATTCTCCCGCAACTGGGGGTGCGAGGAAAAGGCTCAGAATTCCGAGCCCACCCGCTGGCGGTGATGCAGGGCAGTCTGGAGCGACTGCTGATGCTGACATCTGGTCCGGACTGAAGGACCTGACAACGATTACGGACATGTCGTCTACTGGCACTGCATATGATTCTCTCCCCATTGAAAGAATGGTGGAGGATTATATGAGTGACCGCATCCAAGTAGGCACGTCAGACAGTCCGTACTTATACTGGCAGGAAAAAGAGGCAATTTGGAGGCCCTTGCACAAACTGGCTTTATTCTACCTAAGTTGCCCTCCCACAAGTGTGTACTCCGAAAGAGTGTTTAGTGCCGCCGCTCACCTTGTCAGCAATCGGCGTACGAGGTTACTTCCAGAAAATGTGGAGAAGATGATGTTCATTAAAATGAATTATAATCAATTCCTCCGTGGAGACATTGACCAGCAGCAATTGCCTCCACAAAGTACACAGGGAGCTGAGATGGTGGATTCCAGTGGGGACGAATTGATAATCTGTGAGGAGGGGGATGTACACGGTGATATATCTGAGGATGAGGATGAGGTGGACATCTTGCCTCTGAAGAGCCAGTTTGTGCAAGGAGAGATTAATTGCTTCTTTTTTGGTGGGGGTCCAAACTAACCCGTCATTTCAGTCACAGTCGTGTGGCAGACCCTGTCACTGAAATGATGGGTTGGTTAAAGTGTGCATGTCCTGTTTATACAACATAAGGGTGGGTGGGAGGGCCCAAGGACAATTCCATCTTGCACCTTTTTTTTCTTTAATTTTTCTTTGCGTCATGTGCTGTTTGGGGAGTGTTTTTTGGAAGGGCCATCCTGCGTGACACTGCAGTGCCACTCCTAGATGGGCCAGGTGTTTGTGTCGGCCACTAGGGTCGCTTAGCTTACTCACACAGCTACCTCATTGCGCCTCTTTTTATCTTTGCGTCATGTGCTGTTTGGGGAGTGTTTTTTGGAAGGGCCATCCTGCGTGACACTGCAGTGCCACTCCTAGATGGGCCAGGTGTTTGTGTCGGCCACTAGGGTCGCTTAGCTTACTCACACAGCTACCTCATTGCGCCTCTTTTTTTCTTTGCGTCATGTGCTGTTTAGGGAGTGTTTTTTGGAAGGGCCATCCTGCGTGACACTACAGTGACACTCCTAGATGGGCCAGGTGTTTGTGTCGGCCACTAGGGTCGCTTATCTTACTCACACAGCTACCTCATTGCGCCTCTTTTTTTCTTTGCGTCATGTGCTGTTTGGGGAGTGTTTTTTGGAAGGGCCATCCTGCGTGACACTGCAGTGCCACTCCTAGATGGGCCAGGTGTTTGTGTCGGCCACTAGGGTCGCTTAGCTTACTCACACAGCTACCTCATTGCGCCTCTTTTTTTCTTTGCGTCATGTGCTGTTTGGGGAGTGTTTTTTGGAAGGGCCATCCTGCGTGACACTGCAGTGCCACTCCTAGATGGGCCAGGTGTTTGTGTCGGCCACTAGGGTCGCTTAGCTTACTCACACAGCTACCTCATTGCGCCTCTTTTTTTCTTTGCGTCATGTGCTGTTTGGGGAGTGTTTTTTGGAAGGGCCATCCTGCGTGACACTGCAGTGACACTCCTAGATGGGCCAGGTGTTTGTGTCGGCCACTAGGGTCGCTTAGCTTACTCACACAGCTACCTCATTGCGCCTCTTTTTTTCTTTGCATCATGTGCTGTTTGGGGAGTGTTTTTTGGAAGGGCCATCCTGCGTGACACTGCAGTGCCACTCCTAGATGGGCCAGGTGTTTGTGTCGGCCACTAGGGTCGCTTAGCTTACTCACACAGCTACCTCATTGCGCCTCTTTTTTTCTTTGCGTCATGTGCTGTTTGGGGAGTGTTTTTTGGAAGGGCCATCCTGCGTGACACTGCAGTGCCACTTGACAATGTCTATAATATTTGTCCTATTAAAAACACGTTAAAGGTTAAAGAACACAGTACGCAATTGGCGCAAAAAGTACCGCAAGGGTACGCCCTTAACTATACCTTAAGGAATGTACTTATACTGTAAACATTTGTGCAGTGATAATGTGTAGATGTAATGCAGTGTAACCTTGTTAGCTTAAAAGCTGTATGAGCGACTATGACGCTCTGAGAACCCCTTAGTAATACAATAATCAACCAAATACCGGTCTAAGGTTCTAACGCCTTTAGTGAGAGAATGAACGTTCAAAAAGAATAATACAATACAAGCTATACACTACCAAAATAACATAAAATATCTAACCAAGTAACTAACATATAATACAATAAAGACACAAGTACGTTTAAGGGGAAGGAGAGAGAGAGAGAGAGAGAATGGCTTACAATAACAATAAAGGCAATATGGTTGCAGAGAAACTCACACATGTGAGAAACAATCGCTGCGCAGTTAGTCAATGCTGAGAATCTTTGTGGAGAGAATACTTGAGCTTACCCATACTGGCTGTCCCTATATACACAACCCTACAATACCGCATGGGACAGAAGCTAGACTCCATTTTGGGAAAACTCCCATGATTCCAAAGACTGCAACACATGGTTCAAAGGGGGAGGAGAAAACACCCAGCAGCAGCCATTTTCTACAAACCAACTAATCTTATTCCACATTCCAATCCAACTAATTATATTCCACATTCCAATCCAACTTCCTAGAACCATCTTATTCAATTTCACATTCCAAACAAACTCAGTATCTCAATAACCAGAGCATATGGTATGCTGGCTATGCTATATGAATCATCACAAGACCAGATCACAATGTAACCACACATATCAGCCTGCCATTGCTACAAGCACATGACTACAGTAACAAAAGGAAGTATGTTTTGACTGCAAGCCTTCAGCAAGATGCATCATGTAAAACTACTATAATCTGTTATAAATCACCATCCATAAATGTATACCAGGAATACTATGCTACAGATTGTCTACTGTTCCAATTCATTACAGATTTCATAGAGTATTATCACCAACACATAACAATCACACAACTGCACAAGCCTCATTAACCTTAAGCCATTTGTATCTCCACTAACTATTCAATACCAATCATTTCACAACTACTTTAAACTATTCTATGCCAATCAGCCATGTGGATTCAATACTTAGCCTTTCGCTTGGAGCCTGGTGATAAGCAAGCCATTTCTTCTGGATGCCAGCTTGGTTCTGAGTGTAGCTACAGTACATCTGTCCTCTGAGATCACAAGCAACTGAACTCTGACCTCTTCTCTTAGCCAGGAACTACTTTCCTGTTTGACTAGTTCCTGGCGGAGGGGTCTCTCTTGCTTTGTATATGCTGATCAGGTTCAGCCCTGAAAACTGCCAACTGTATCATTCATTGTTCTAACAAAGAGATTTTAGCTTTTATACATATAATCATATCTATCCGCTGCAATGTCCCACAACTTCACAACAAGTATCAAATTAATCTACACACCAATCTGCTTGTTTCAATATTAAACATGACGGGTGTATCTGGTTCTGTTCAAATAATACACATTCATGACATTAATTCATTAGCTAATTTTAAATCTCCATGATGTCTGGTGCTTGATATTATTATAATTATGTACTGTATGAAATAAGTGTCGAATCCATCTCTGTGCCACGTCCGTGTAAATGCGTGTGTTACCATATATTGCTGTGCTCGCTGCGCATATTTGCAAGTATAGCGACTTAAATGTGTGCAGTTTGTATGTTCTCTCTATGTAATATTTTTGACTTTGACAGTCCACCCTTTGGCAGTCACCAATAACTGCCACTATCTAAACAATTTAAGCAGAAAAATATATAATACCATGAACTATCTAAACAATTCAAACAGAAAAATATATGTCATCATGTAAGTACATTTCTATGATTGGGTAAGGGAGGAGAGAAGAAGGTAGGAAAAAGGTATGACCTAGTGAAATAGTAAAAGTATGTATGTATGAATCCATGTTTGGGGGGTCATGTATCATCGTGCCGTACGTGTTTTAAATCAAGCTTCGAGGTATTGCGAAGTATACATTTGAATTCCTTCTTATCCCGTATTAAGGGTCTGTGGATGGGCTGTCAAACTTTACCGAGCTCTTTTCGGCTTTTGGTTGCAACAAAATGGGGGAGCACATTTTAGTTGATGATACATGAATGGGGGGATATGTGAGTGCTGATATCTGTGCCTGTATTCCCTATCGACTATGTGTGTCATTACCTGAAGGTTGTAGAGATGAAGATAAAGAACAATTATGGAAAATGCAGTCATATTCTATGTGAGGTTAATGTACATTTGTTGATTGAAGTCTTGTCTTGATGTACATGTTGACTGCAGTCTTCTTTGGGCTTTTGTCAAAAGTGCGAGCAAAAGCTTTGTCAATGTCCATAGACTTACAAAAAGTGTTGGGCTAGCGTAATTTTAACTTTACTAGGGATAAGGGGGTCTATGGCATAGTCCATCTGTTGTCTGTGTACAAGGTTGTCAAAACTTCTTCTTTAGTCTATCTGCTGTTTGTATACACGGTCGTCAAATTCCTCTTCCAAGCGGGTCTTTTTACCTTGGAGAAAAACAAAGGAGAAACAGGCGAAAGAAACGGACCGTGGAATCACATTTTCATCACAACAGTGTCTCTATCGTTGGGTCATAAATCAAATCAATTTTGTTATGCGATACAGTCATTACCTCAGGCAGTACTTTTCCAATATAACATAATCCTTCTGAGTTTGGGGCAAGCCGCTCATACGCCTTTCTCCCGCATATGAAATATGCATCATCGGGGAGAACATATGGGACTGAATATGTCATTACCATGTTACACATTTTCCATGTGAACTCTCCTAACCCTAATTCTCCCATCTGTTTAGTACACCTATCAGTTTGTACGATATGTGCACTGTATCCTGGTGATACTTCTCCAACTCTCATGGTCCTACTTCTTAGGGTATACCTATATCGGAAATATTTTCCACTATCGGCTATGTGGCGTATGAGCTCTGTATCTGTAGGCATTCTATCGGCTCTATGTGAAAAGGTCATGGTTTTGTTATTCCATGACACTTCCCAATTTCCCGGCTTTCGGGGATTGGAAATGTTAAAACATACTAGGGATCTATCCACATGATATTGGTGGAGCTTCAAACTAGGAGGACTGGAGATATTAAACCTCCTGTCCACCGGCCTCCCACCACTTAGCTCAAGTACCTCCTCTACCGTTAAAGGGAATGGTACTAAACCTGATTTACTATGGCCTTGAGGTACTTGAAAGCATACCCAACAATCTGTCTGATTTAACACTTTACCCACTAAGGAGTGATAGTCACTCAATGGGTGCCGGTCCATGTTAATGTTAAAACTGGACTGACATTTCTTGATGCACCCATCCTCTACTACACTGTTACAGAGTCTACAGATACAGTTCTCTTTTCAGCTAACAATCCTTCACAATGTTTACAAATAACATGGCTGCTAGATCGTTTCCGGTACTCGCCTTTGCTCGGTGATTGTGTTGTTATTGGAAATTTACACCTCCGTCTCAGTCATCA
Organism: Pseudophryne corroboree; assembly: GCF_028390025.1. Classification (NCBI taxonomy): domain Eukaryota; kingdom Metazoa; phylum Chordata; class Amphibia; order Anura; family Myobatrachidae; genus Pseudophryne; species Pseudophryne corroboree. The sequence continues at coordinate 466,554,851 of NC_086449.1, forward strand.
GAACCTTTCTGGATCCTTTCTCGACCTCACTGGTACTCTCACCGAAACAGACTGCTCTGGTCAACATGAAAACACGGATCACAGTCTCTTGAGGCGAGTCCATCTTACAGGAGGAGAAAAGGAGAAATTTGTAATGGGGGTACAGGAAAACAGTTTGAGGGGGAGAGAAACTTGTTACGATAATTAGTTCTCTAGTCTTGTTGTTCTTCTTGTTCTGCTGTCATCTCAAAGGTGCTGTCTCTCAGTCTTCTAAACATTCTGGTGATACAATATTTCTTCTAGCTCAGTGCTCTTTCTGTAAGGAGAATAAATCCTGCATTACCATTTGTCCAACTAATGTGTGACATACCATCTTTAAAACATGAGAACATGAGAAAGAAGAGAGAGAGAGAAAAACAACGAGAGAGAGAGAACCGTTCATATATATATATATGCATCACATAAATCAACAATAAACAACAGAAAAAAAACATTTTTTTCAAACACTTTAAACATTGTCAGATCTGTCGTTCATCATCAGGCTGTCATATCTACATGTCCAATGGTATCCTTGCGCAGTCCCTCCCACCAGCATCTCCATATTCCACCCTTTGTATCTGGCCAGGATACATTGATGCGGGTAGGTCATGCTGGAGTTTGGTAGACTTCTGCAAAGACCAAGTAGTCAGGTGATGTTGGAGCTGTTGTGGTGAACGTCAGAGATGGGGAAAAAAACACTTTACAGGTACATTACAACGTTTTACCCGGTCATTCCTGTGTCTTCAGGGAATGACCTCCCAATTTATTAACTATACCTCAGGCTTACCATCAGTCCTAGTGATCCCCTTTCCTGACTATATATTATGGGTGTGGCCCAAAATTCTTCCTATATGATCCCTGATTATAATTTGGTGTGTCATATTCATGCTCATATTCATGTCTAGGGGGTCTGACTTTATGTGGGCTGTTGCAGTTACTGGCATAATGCCCTTCTCTTTTGCAAAGATCACAAACCCTGGGCTTCCTCCAAGTGTCAGTGAAATGGGGTCTTGGTTGATTTGATGCCTCCTCAAACGCTTGGATGCTCATCACCATCAACCGCTTTCCCTGTACCTCCCTGATTCCTTGGATACCATGATTATGTCGTTGTCTAGGGAGTTGATATACCTTCTGTGAATCTTTGATCATACACTTAGATCTTTCCTAGGATCTGGGAAATCAGACATGATTGATCTCAATTCTGTCCGGGACCAAGGATGGCGCATTGCACTGTCCTTGACGGGAATGATTCCCTGATCGTCAGTCTTCCCATTGGGGACTGTGATCACCCTGACAGGACTAAATTCAATTACATCACCTTGTGTTGGTCTTACAATATAGGGTACATTTGTTTGCGCGTGATATATATAACACCGTACGTACCTGTGGACACGACCTCACCTGACCCTCCGTTAGGGGGTTTGATTACTGTCTTTACCAATTTGGTCGCGTCCACCTGGATGTCTTGTAGGCTGGCTGCTGGAAGAGGTGCCGATATCGTGCTGGGCTCACTTTCTTGCTGGTAATCCTGAGGGAAGTTTAACATGGGGTGCGACTTGCACAGGTTAACATTTGTGATTTTTACACTTTCATTTTTATAAACATTATTACATTTGTTACTTTCATTCTTAATACAGTTACTAAGTCCATTTTTATCGTACAACATTGTGCCATTTCTCTGCAACCATAATCCTCTCCATTGCCATGTCTCTCTTCCCAAGATGAGAGTTTGATATGTAAGTTAAATTTCTTTGTATTTCACCTTTGTGTTGCCATAACTGTAAATAATCATAATGTTTGATCCGTCTCTTTGTTGATTTAAAGAGACATATCCTTCTCCTTAGGTTCTGTAACACATCTGGGCTAAAACTGCCTACCCGGGTGAACTTCTCCCCGTCATGCTCAGTCATTCTTTCCCATTCATCACATAAAACCTCTGTGTGTGAACCGTATTTTTCACACATTAACCTTGCCGACCCGATTGGCCGGTTTACTGAATCAACCCGAACCGAGGTTGATCGCCCTCTACCCGAACAACTGGCCCCCATTTTCTGCAGGTGTTGCTTCCGCTACCTCTGACCTTCAAATCAGGGTCTTCAGCGAACCCTTACAACAACCAAGATGTCCGAGATAGACCGACGGTGGTAGTTTACCGAGTACTCCACTCACTCCTCGCCCACGTTGGCCAGTACCGCAATCACTGATTCAGAGCTGCTGTACCCAACTTAGGGCCCCTGTGAACCTTTATTTACTGGGGCGTGTTGGACCTACCAGTTCCCAGCAAGTATCGGTTGTTGGATAGTTCCTGAGTGACCACCGAACCTCCCTTAAAATAAAAAAAATTACACAAATCACGTTAGAATGTACAAATAGCGTTTATGACCCCTTTCGTACGCAAATGGTACTGGGTCAGATTACTAACTAATGCACACAATTACGTGCGGTACAATCGTTCTGCACATAAGCAACTAATCTTATGTACGGAGCGACCAACGGAATCGAAAATTGCGGCTGCGAATTCCTTCAGCCTGAGCTTTAATGGCCTAAATGGGTTCCGCACCAACCCTTCCTGGTGTTGTGCTACTTGTCTCTATAGCGGACTTCTTAGTCTGCTGTACTTAGACCTCCTGGTCTGTTATAAGACCTCCTGGTCTGCTACAGTATGACCTCCTGGTCTGCTATACTCTAATGCTCTTTGTATGTTTAACAAGGGATGCCTCCCAAGCCACCATGCATGTTACTTACATGTATGTACCTCACGAGTACTCGATGATTTCCTGTGGTTCAACCCAAAAATTGTAGAAACTTATATAATTCACACACTTACCACATGTACACTTTTACTTTATTTCTATTTCTGCGCAGAAATTCCTTTCATTCAGTAACAGTCTAGACCAGATGGGCTGCAAATCGGAGAAGGATCTATTAGCTTAAAATTTTGGACACTAAAATTGACTTGCACTATTTATCGCGTTTCCTCCTTTTCGCCTGTGAAAATAATACTATCGTGTGATTTGTTTCATGTGGGCGTACCCAGACGCTCCGTTGCGTAATACACGCCACGTGCGTCGGCCTTTGGGTTGCGTACGCGAGTCTCAACCTTTTGTTAGAGACACGTGTACGCAAGGCAGATATGTCCACAAAAATACAATTAACACGTTTATATCAATGTAGAGGATCTTTAACCGTAATCATCTACCGAACACCACACGGGTCTCTCCTTGTATCTTTAGGCAAATCTGTGTGCGTGTTTTACAAATTATCCCTTAATGTATTACTTCTATTCTTTAACTACCAATAGCAACAAATCTTTCTTAGCACGTTATCAATGCAAATGGCAAACAGGAAGGTGAGATGTGAAAACTACACAAATGAACATGCAATTCTAAATTTAATCTAATAACATACATTGATGTAAGCACACGCATATAGATATTACATATAAGTACCAATCACTATTACTTATGATTGACTATGATATAGATTAAATAAATGCATTTAAAAAAAAAACTCATTAAATGATGATTTCTTTTTTTGACAATGCATGGCTGATTATTTCCTGAGTCAACTGAAAATCAGCCGCTTAGGGAAAAAAAAAAGTGACCTTCCCAAAATGGCCGCTGCTCCTCCCCCTTTCACCTCCATGAGGGTCACACAAAATGGTGGACAGACCATGCGGCCTCTTGTCACAAAGAAAGTCATCATTCAAACTCCTAAAGTTATTCTAGGCCTGAGTTTTAAAAAAAAAAACTATATCAAGGCTATGCAGCAACTTTTAAATGTACTTTTAAACCTACTTAAACAGATAAACAATCTAATCTTAATCAAACACGATATGATCCATTTGAACCTTGTTTTGTAACAATAAAAATACATTTTGGCATCTTAAATATTATGAGAAACGCCTTGTCCCTTAAAATTTCCTATCAGCGTCTTACTGATACCACAATACATTAACGTGGATGTTTTTTTTTGTTTCAGCATTTTGTGATGCGTCCATCATTAGCCGGTCAATTACAGCCGCGTTTGTAATGTACAGTGCATCATTAAGAACGTGATATCCCGTGAGAGCCCCCAATTGACAATGTCTATAATATTTGTCCTATTAAAAACACGTTAAAGGTTAAAGAACACAGTACGCAATTGGCGCAAAAAGTACCGCAAGGGTACGCCCTTAACTATACCTTAAGGAATGTACTTATACTGTAAACATTTGTGCAGTGATTGTCACAACTGAGGGCCTGAGCTGACGGGAGGCAGCCTCAGTTGTAGGGGCTGAGATGTACCGGAACCTGGGAGGTTGTATCAGACCCCTGGACATGTAAGTAACATGAATAATAACTGCCCGAAGGCGTGACCACGACAACTTGGATAAAAGTCAATGATGTTTATTATGACAACTCCGCAACACAGCAGCAGTAAAAGAAAACGTAAAAGTCAGCAAAGAATAAATACAGTTCCGGGGTACTACAGGATGGCAGGAGCCACAGGGCACTGGTAGTGTGAGATAGTTCTTATGATCTTCTAGATGGAAAGTCCTTACCAGGCCCGACTGTAGCAATGGAGATAACCCAGGATTGTGCCAGCTGGTGTTCCAGGAAAAGCTGGGTTGCTGAAGATAAAACAGCTGCTGTGGATACTGGCTGGTACCAGACTGTTGTTAGCACGGAGTGGATACTGGCTGGAACCAGTTAAATAATAAATGAACTTGGGAGCGATGAAATATGAACTGAAATGTAGAACTTGAGAGCGGAGAAATAATAATACCGGTGGAGAGTGGTAAAGTGTAGAAAGGACACCGGCCCTTTAAGGGAAGCTGTACTCTGCTGGAAGCTGAGCTGGAAGCAGGTAATGTTGTAGCTGGAAACAGATGAATCCACAATGGATTGGAGAGTCGGGCTACACCGCAGGTGGAATGCTGGTGCGGGTCTCTATGGTGGAAGTCTTGAGACAGGAGCTGGAACCTGGAAGACAATCACAGGAGAGAGACAAACAGGAACTAGGTTTGACAACCAAAGCACTGACGCCTTCCTTGCTCAGGCACAGTGTATTTATACCTGCAGCAAGGAAGGGATTGGCTAGGCAATTATGCAGATTATCAATACTGAGAACAGATTGGTGGAAATGATCAGCTGACAGAATCCAAGATGGCTGCGCCCATGCAGACACTTGGAGGGAAGTTTGGTTTGTAATCCATGTGGTAATGAAAACAGTAATGGCGGCGCCGGCCACCGGAGACAGGAGGCGCCAGGCTGACAGATGCACATCCAACCACGCGGACACAGCGGAGGCCGCGGCTGACGTAATCGCCACTCAGACACTCTGCATGCAGAAGTTCAGGGACGGCGGCGGAGGCCGCGGGAGACGCCATGCCAGGTGTAATATGGCGTTTACTGTGACAGCGTCCCAGAGTGACAGGAGAGGATACAGGAATGTACACATCAGGATAACAGATGGGATCCGGTCCTGGAGCGCTGAGCCAGCCTTAGGAGGCATCTGATGGGTAAGAAATGGCGTCCAGATACCCGGATCGTGACAGCACCCCCCCCCCCCTTTAGGAGTGGCCCCAGGACACTTCTTTGGCTTTTGAGGAAACTTGGAATGGAATCTCCGGACCAAGGCAGGAGCATGGACATCAATAGGACCTAGAGATAAACTCCAGGGTTTTTTGGATACCTGTATGTCCGGCAAAACGGGAAGCATGGGCCCAATGCATGAGCTTCTTCCTTAGCATCGGCTTCACAAAACTTTTCCCTGATGGGGGCGTAGAGTCCATCCCTACCGTGGAGAATGCCAACGGATTTATAATAGGATGCTTGTCTGAAGACTCTGACTCATTTTCTTGCTCCCATGAGCGGGAAAGGGCATCGGCCTTGCGATTCTGAGAGCCCGGACAGAACTGGAGTTTAAAGTCGAACCTGGAAAAGAAAAGTGCCCATCTGGCCTGACGAGGGTTGAGACATTGTGCGCCCTTCAGGTATAAAAGGTTCTTGTGGTCTGTAAGTATGGTGATTGAATGAGAAGCTCCCTCCAACAGATACCTCCACTCTTCTAGAGCGAGCTTGATGGCTAGCAACTCCTGGTCGCCAATGGCATAGTTGCGCTCAGCTGGGGAGAACTTCCGGGAGAAGAAACTGCAAGGGTGTAAATGGCCATCTTTAGCCCTCTGAGATAACACCGCTCCTACTCCAACGGAGGAGGCATCCACCTCTAAGATGAAAGGAGAGTCGATGTCAGGCTGTTTCAGAACAGGCGCAGAGATGAACCTTTGTTTTAAAAGATGAAATGCTTGCATGGCTTCTTCAGACCACTTGGACGGGTTAGCACCCTTCTTAGTGAAAGCAGTAATAGGCGCCACAATGGTGGAAAAGTCTCGTATAAACTTTCGGTAATAGTTGGCGAACCCTAAGAACCTCTGGACCCCTTTGAGGGTTAAGGGTACCGGCCAATTTTGGATTGCTTGTAGTTTCTCAGGATCCATCTCTAGTCCGGAACCGGACACAATGTACCCTAAAAACGGAATGGACTTGACTTCAAAGACGCATTTTTCTAATTTGCAATAGAGATGATTGACACGGAGACGGGACAGAACCTCTTTAACCCAAAAACGATGTTCCTCTAAATCGTTGGCAAAAATGAGGATATCGTCTAGATAGACCACGACATGACGGTATAGAATGTCTCTGAAGATCTCATTGACAAAATGCTGGAAGACAGCTGGAGCATTGCTCAATCCGAAGGGCATGACGAGGTACTCATAATGTCCGTCACGGGTGTTAAAGGCGGTCTTCCACTCGTCACCCTCACGGATCCGGATGAGATTGTATGCACCTCGCAAGTCCAGCTTTGTAAAGATGGTAGCTCCGCTAACTCTGTCAAAGAGCTCAGTAATCAGGGGTAAAGGATAACGGTTCTTGATGGTAATGTCGTTCAAACCTCTGTAGTCGATGCACGGCCGCAGACCACCATCTTTCTTTTTTACAAAAAAGAAGCCTGCGCCGGCTGGAGAAGAAGAAGGTCGAATGAACCCCTTTGCTAGGTTCTCTTTAATATATTCCTCCATAGAATGCGTCTCAGGCAGAGACAACGGATAAGTTCGGCCTCGAGGTGGAACCTTCCCTGGAACGAGATCAATCGGACAGTCCCATTCTCTATGAGGAGGAAGGATATCAGCAGAAGCTTTACTGAACACATCCGTGAAATCTTGATATGGAGGAGGTGGAACATCAGACGACCTGAGGGAGGAAGAACAGACAGGCAATACTTTAAACAAACATGTCTCAGCACAGGAGGAACCCCATGCCAGGATTTGCGTAGTCGTCCAATCAATTGTAGGATTGTGAAGACGGAGCCATGGAAGGCCCAGGACCACAGGATGTGTGGCTCTTGGAATCACTAAAAAAGAAATAAGTTCGGAATGAAGAACTCCCACTCTCAGACGAACTGGTAGAGTCCTTAAAGAAATAACTGCATCAAAAATTTTGCTGCCATCCACGGCAGTTAAAGAAATGGACGAAGGAAGTCTCTCGGTGGGTAGGGACCACCGTTTAACATAGGCTTCGGTAATAAAGTTCCCAGCTGCTCCGGAATCAAGGAGGGCAATGACGTTCCGATAACGTTGAGCAACTTGAAGCGAGACTGGGAGATTACAATCTTGAGGAGATGGAGAGGAGATCATTACTCCTAGCCGGCCCTCTCCTTGGCGAGCTAGGATTTGGAGTTTCCCGGACGTTTGGGACAGGCATTAATGGTGTGAGACGGAGCTGCACAATAGAGACAGAGAAACTCGGAGAGACGTCTTCGGCGTTTAGCAGGAGTTAAACGGGAACGGCCAAGTTGCATGGGCTCATCTTTAGATGGTGACAGTTGACGAGGAGGAGGAGCAGAAGATTTTGGAGCAGATGATCTTCCACGCTCAGTTGCTCTCTCTCTGAAACGTAAATCAACTTTCGTGCAGAGTGAGATTAGCTCATCTAACTTAGAAGGTAAGTCTCTGGTAGCTAACTCATCTTTAATACGCTCAGATAAGCCATGCCAGAATGCAGCATACAGGGCCTCGTCGTTCCATGCCAGTTCGGATGCCAGGATCTGGAACTGTATCAGATATTGTCCTACAGTACGTGACCCCTGGCGTAAACGGAGAATCTCGGATGAAGCTGAGGTTACCCGGCCTGGCTCGTCGAAGATGCGCCTGAATGTTGACACGAAGGCAGTGTAGGAAGATAGCAGGGTGTCGGACCTCTCCCATAACGGTGATGCCCAATCAAGGGCTGAGCCACTGAGAAGAGAAATAATGTAGGCAATTTTTGTACGGTCACTGGGAAAATTGCCAGGTTGTAGCTCAAACTGAATCTCACACTGGTTGAGAAATCCCCTGCAGAATCTTGGAGATTCGTCAAATTTTGCTGGCGTTGGAAGATGAAGACGTGGAGCAGAAATGGGTAAGGTGGGTGGGGTTATAGCTGGAGTCACTGTGGTTGACGCACCAGACGCGCCTGATCCACGGAGAGTTGTCTGAATCCCATCCAGCCGAGTAGAGAGATCCTGGAGACAGCGGATGATGTGGCCCTGTGCAGCCTCCTGATGTTCTAGTCGGGCTGCCAGTTCTTGCATCGGCCTGGCCGCTTGATCCTGGTCTCCGGCTGGATTCATTAGGTCAGTGCTTACTGTCACAACTGAGGGCCTGAGCTGACGGGAGGCAGCCTCAGTTGTAGGGGCTGAGATGTACCGGAAGCTGGGAGGTTGTATCAGACCCCTGGACATGTAAGTAACATGAATAATAACTGCCCGAAGGCGTGACCACGACAACTTGGATAAAAGTCAATGATGTTTATTATGACAACTCCGCAACACAGCAGCAGTAAAAGAAAACGTAAAAGTCAGCAAAGAATAAATACAGTTCCGGGGTACTACAGGATGGCAGGAGCCACAGGGCACTGGTAGTGTGAGATAGTTCTTATGATCTTCTAGATGGAAAGTCCTTACCAGGCCCGACTGTAGCAATGGAGATAACCCAGGATTGTGCCAGCTGGTGTTCCAGGAAAAGCTGGGTTGCTGAAGATAAAACAGCTGCTGTGGATACTGGCTGGAACCAGACTGTTGTTAGCACGGAGTGGATACTGGCTGGAACCAGTTAAATAATAAATGAACTTGGGAGCGATGAAATATGAACTGAAATGTAGAACTTGAGAGCGGAGAAATAATAATACCGGTGGAGAGTGGTAAAGTGTAGAAAGGACACCGGCCCTTTAAGGGAAGCTGTACTCTGCTGGAAGCTGAGCTGGAAGCAGGTAATGTTGTAGCTGGAAACAGATGAATCCACAATGGATTGGAGAGTCAGGCTACACCGCAGGTGGAATGCTGGTGCGGGTCTCTATGGTGGAAGTCTTGAGACAGGAGCTGGAACCTGGAAGACAATCACAGGAGAGAGACAAACAGGAACTAGGTTTGACAACCAAAGCACTGACGCCTTCCTTGCTCAGGCACAGTGTATTTATACCTGCAGCAAGGAAGGGATTGGCTAGGCAATTATGCAGATTATCAATACTGAGAACAGATTGGTGGAAATGATCAGCTGACAGAATCCAAGATGGCTGCGCCCATGCAGACACTTGGAGGGAAGTTTGGTTTGTAATCCATGTGGTAATGAAAACAGTAATGGCGGTGCCGGCCACCGGAGACAGGAGGCGCATGGCTGACAGATGCACATCCAACCACGCGGACACAGCGGAGGCCGCGGCTGACGTAATCGCCACTCAGACACTCTGCATGCAGAAGTTCAGGGACGGCGGCGGAGGCCGCGGGAGACGCCATGCCAGGTGTAATATGGCGTTTACTGTGACAGCGTCCCAGAGTGACAGGAGAGGATACAGGAATGTACACATCAGGATAACAGATGGGATCCGGTCCTGGAGCGCTGAGCCAGCCTTAGGAGGCATCTGATGGGTAAGAAATGGCGTCCAGATACCCGGATCGTGACAGTGATAATGTGTAGATGTAATGCAGTGTAACCTTGTTAGCTTAAAAGCTGTATGAGCGACTATGACGCTCTGAGAACCCCTTAGTAATACAATAATCAACCAAATACCGGTCTAAGGTTCTAACGCCTTTAGTGAGAGAATGAACGTTCAATAAGAATAATACAATACAAGCTATACACTACCAAAATAACATAAAATATCTAACCAAGTAACTAACATATAATACAATAAAGACACAAGTACGTTTAAGGGGAAGGAGAGAGAGAGAGAGAGAGAGAGAGAGAATGGCTTACAATAACAATAAAGGCAATATGGTTGCAGAGAAACTCACACATGTGAGAAACAATCGCTGCGCAGTTAGTCAATGCTGAGAATCTTTGTGGAGAGAATACTTGAGCTTACCCATACTGGCTGTCCCTATATACACAACCCTACAATACCGCATGGGACAGAAGCTAGACTCCATTTTGGGAAAACTCCCATGATTCCAAAGACTGCAACACATGGTTCAAAGGGGGAGGAGAAAACACCCAGCAGCAGCCATTTTCTACAAACCAACTAATCTTATTCCACATTCCAATCCAACTAATTATATTCCACATTCCAATCCAACTTCCTAGAACCATCTTATTCAATTTCACATTCCAAACAAACTCAGTATCTCAATAACCAGAGCATATGGTATGCTGGCTATGCTATATGAATCATCACAAGACCAGATCACAATGTAACCACACATATCAGCCTGCCATTGCTACAAGCACATGACTACAGTAACAAAAGGAAGTATGTTTTGACTGCAAGCCTTCAGCAAGATGCATCATGTAAAACTACTATAATCTGTTATAAATCACCATCCATAAATGTATACCAGGAATACTATGCTACAGATTGTCTACTGTTCCAATTCATTACAGATTTCATAGAGTATTATCACCAACACATAACAATCACACAACTGCACAAGCCTCATTAACCTTAAGCCATTTGTATCTCCACTAACTATTCAATACCAATCATTTCACAACTACTTTAAACTATTCTATGCCAATCAGCCATGTGGATTCAATACTTAGCCTTTCGCTTGGAGCCTGGTGATAAGCAAGCCATTTCTTCTGGATGCCAGCTTGGTTCTGAGTGTAGCTACAGTACATCTGTCCTCTGAGATCACAAGCAACTGAACTCTGACCTCTTCTCTTAGCCAGGAACTACTTTCCTGTTTGACTAGTTCCTGGGGGAGGGGTCTCTCTTGCTTTGTATATGCTGATCAGGTTCAGCCCTGAAAACTGCCAACTGTATCATTCATTGTTCTAACAAAGGGATTTTAGCTTTTATACATATAATCATATCTATCCGCTGCAATGTCCCACAACTTCACAACAAGTATCAAATTAATCTACACACCAATCTGCTTGTTTCAATATTAAACATGACGGGTGTATCTGGTTCTGTTCAAATAATACACATTCATGACATTAATTCATTAGCTAATTTTAAATCTCCATGATGTCTGGTGCTTGATATTATTATAATTATGTACTGTATGAAATAAGTGTCGAATCCATCTCTGTGCCACGTCCGTGTAAATGCGTGTGTTACCATATATTGCTGTGCTCGCTGCGCATATTTGCAAGTATAGCGACTTAAATGTGTGCAGTTTGTATGTTCTCTCTATGTAATATTTTTGACTTTGACACACTCCTAGATGGGCCAGGTGTTTGTGTCGGCCACTAGGGTCGCTTAGCTTACTCACACAGCTACCTCATTGCGCCTCTTTTTTTCTTTGCGTCATGTGCTGTTTGGGGAGTGTTTTTTGGAAGGGCCATCCTGCGTGACACTGCAGTGCCACTCCTAGATGGGCCAGGTGTTTGTGTCGGCCACTAGGGTCGCTTAGCTTACTCACACAGCTACCTCATTGCGCCTCTTTTTTTCTTTGCGTCATGTGCTGTTTGGGGAGTGTTTTTTGGAAGGGCCATCCTGCGTGACACTGCAGTGCCACTCCTAGATGGGCCAGGTGTTTGTGTCGGCCACTAGGGTCGCTTAGCTTACTCACACAGCTACCTCATTGCGCCTCTTTTTTTCTTTGCGTCATGTGCTGCTGTTTGGGGAGTGTTTTTTGGAAGGGCCATCCTGTGTGACACTGCAGTGCCACTCCTAGATGGGCCAGGTGTTTGTGTCGGCCACTTGGGTCGCTTAGCTTAGTCATCCAGCGACCTCGGTGCAAATTTTAGGACTAAAAATAATATTGTGAGGTGTGAGGTGTTCAGAATAGACTGAAAATGAGTGGAAATTATGGTTTTTGAGGTTAATAATACTTTGGGATCAAAATGACCCCCAAATTCTATGATTTAAGCTGTTTTTTAGGGTTTTTTGAAAAAAACACCCGAATCCAAAACACACCCGAATCCGACAAAAAAAATTTGGTGAGGTTTTGCCAAAACGCGGTCGAACCCAAAACACGGCCGCGGAACCGAACCCAAAACCAAAACACAAAACCCGAAAAATTTCAAGTGCACATCTCTAGTTTATTGTGGCAATATCAATCCAGCCTCAGAAGTCAACTATTCAGATTTCATAAGGCTCCAATGTAGGAGAAAATTCATATGAGTGAAGCACTCAGCAAATTCATATAGAAACGGACCTCGTAGGTCAACTAAAGCTGTACAGTTCAGTTATAGGAGAAATAATCCTTTCTAGTTTATATAGATATGGAACCCTCCAATGGACAGTTAGTGGTGACCCAGTATCTATGCAATAAATTTTTATGAAGGAACAGTTTATCATTATGTTTTAAAGCTCATTGACACTGAATTGTGAAACCGTATAAGGGTCTTTCTAAGTATTAGGGGTTGATACAATCCTTGGGCGCCAATTCCTCTGTTGTCACCCTCTCTCTCTCTCTCTATATATATATATATATATAGAGAGAGAGAGAGAGAGAATGGCTTACAATAACAATAAAGGCAATATGGTTGCAGAGAAACTCACACATGTGAGAAACAATCGCTGCGCAGTTAGTCAATGCTGAGAATCTTTGTGGAGAGAATACTTGAGCTTACCCATACTGGCTGTCCCTATATACACAACCCTACAATACCGCATGGGACAGAAGCTAGACTCCATTTTGGGAAAACTCCCATGATTCCAAAGACTGCAACACATGGTTCAAAGGGGGAGGAGAAAACACCCAGCAGCAGCCATTTTCTACAAACCAACTAATCTTATTCCACATTCCAATCCAACTAATTATATTCCACATTCCAATCCAACTTCCTAGAACCATCTTATTCAATTTCACATTCCAAACAAACTCAGTATCTCAATAACCAGAGCATATGGTATGCTGGCTATGCTATATGAATCATCACAAGACCAGATCACAATGTAACCACACATATCAGCCTGCCATTGCTACAAGCACATGACTACAGTAACAAAAGGAAGTATGTTTTGACTGCAAGCCTTCAGCAAGATGCATCATGTAAAACTACTATAATCTGTTATAAATCACCATCCATAAATGTATACCAGGAATACTATGCTACAGATTGTCTACTGTTCCAATTCATTACAGATTTCATAGAGTATTATCACCAACACATAACAATCACACAACTGCACAAGCCTCATTAACCTTAAGCCATTTGTATCTCCACTAACTATTCAATACCAATCATTTCACAACTACTTTAAACTATTCTATGCCAATCAGCCATGTGGATTCAATACTTAGCCTTTCGCTTGGAGCCTGGTGATAAGCAAGCCATTTCTTCTGGATGCCAGCTTGGTTCTGAGTGTAGCTACAGTACATCTGTCCTCTGAGATCACAAGCAACTGAACTCTGACCTCTTCTCTTAGCCAGGAACTACTTTCCTGTTTGACTAGTTCCTGGGGGAGGGGTCTCTCTTGCTTTGTATATGCTGATCAGGTTCAGCCCTGAAAACTGCCAACTGTATCATTCATTGTTCTAACAAAGGGATTTTAGCTTTTATACATATAATCATATCTATCCGCTGCAATGTCCCACAACTTCACAACAAGTATCAAATTAATCTACACACCAATCTGCTTGTTTCAATATTAAACATGACGGGTGTATCTGGTTCTGTTCAAATAATACACATTCATGACATTAATTCATTAGCTAATTTTAAATCTCCATGATGTCTGGTGCTTGATATTATTATAATTATGTACTGTATGAAATAAGTGTCGAATCCATCTCTGTGCCACGTCCGTGTAAATGCGTGTGTTACCATATATTGCTGTGCTCGCTGCGCATATTTGCAAGTATAGCGACTTAAATGTGTGCAGTTTGTATGTTCTCTCTATGTAATATTTTTGACTTTGACACACTCCTAGATGGGCCAGGTGTTTGTGTCGGCCACTAGGGTCGCTTAGCTTACTCACACAGCTACCTCATTGCGCCTCTTTTTTTCTTTGCGTCATGTGCTGTTTGGGGAGTGTTTTTTGGAAGGGCCATCCTGCGTGACACTGCAGTGCCACTCCTAGATGGGCCAGGTGTTTGTGTCGGCCACTAGGGTCGCTTAGCTTACTCACACAGCTACCTCATTGCGCCTCTTTTTTTCTTTGCGTCATGTGCTGTTTGGGGAGTGTTTTTTGGAAGGGCCATCCTGCGTGACACTGCAGTGCCACTCCTAGATGGGCCAGGTGTTTGTGTCGGCCACTAGGGTCGCTTAGCTTACTCACACAGCTACCTCATTGCGCCTCTTTTTTTCTTTGCGTCATGTGCTGCTGTTTGGGGAGTGTTTTTTGGAAGGGCCATCCTGTGTGACACTGCAGTGCCACTCCTAGATGGGCCAGGTGTTTGTGTCGGCCACTTGGGTCGCTTAGCTTAGTCATCCAGCGACCTCGGTGCAAATTTTAGGACTAAAAATAATATTGTGAGGTGTGAGGTGTTCAGAATAGACTGAAAATGAGTGGAAATTATGGGTTTTGAGGTTAATAATACTTTGGGATCAAAATGACCCCCAAATTCTATGATTTAAGCTGTTTTTTAGGGTTTTTTGAAAAAAACACCCGAATCCAAAACACACCCGAATCCGACAAAAAAAATTTGGTGAGGTTTTGCCAAAACGCGGTCGAACCCAAAACACGGCCGCGGAACCGAACCCAAAACCAAAACACAAAACCCGAAAAATTTCAAGTGCACATCTCTAGTTTATTGTGGCAATATCAATCCAGCCTCAGAAGTCAACTATTCAGATTTCATAAGGCTCCAATGTAGGAGAAAATTCATATGAGTGAAGCACTCAGCAAATTCATATAGAAACGGACCTCGTAGGTCAACTAAAGCTGTACAGTTCAGTTATAGGAGAAATAATCCTTTCTAGTTTATATAGATATGGAACCCTCCAATGGACAGTTAGTGGTGACCCAGTATCTATGCAATACATTTTTATGAAGGAACAGTTTATCATTATGTTTTAAAGCTCATTGACACTGAATTGTGAAACCGTATAAGGGTCTTTCTAAGTATTAGGGGTTGATACAATCCTTGGGCGCCAATTCCTCTGTTGTCACCCTCTCTCTCTCTCTCTATATATATATATATAGAGAGAGAGAGAGAGAGAGAGAGAGATCATCCAAGGTACGGCACTCAGCGTTCTTTTTTCAAGAAATGACAATTACAGCAGCAACTTGCAGAGCAACGTTTCGGCTTTATTCAGCCTTTTTCAAGCAGCATAATCATGATTATGCTGCTTGAAATAGGCTGAATAAAGCCGAAACGTTGCTCTGCAAGTTGCTGCTGTAATTGTCATTTCTTGAAAAAAGACCGCTGAGTGCCGTACCTTGGATGATCTGCATACACTCTTCAATGCGCACCGCGGCATGACATTAATGAAGTGAGAGTGCCGGTTAATAGTTTGATATATATATATATATATATATATACACATATATATATATTTATTTATTTATAATAACTAACAGTACTTTATACCAAATGCCAGTAGTTTATTTGGATTTGAGCTATTTGCTTTATAAAATCCATAAAGTATTTTTTGCTCAAACCTGGCTTAATTAAAAATTCACAATCCAATAACCTGTTAGCAAGCTTTATTTATTATAATATTAGGGGCGTTGATCTTGGAGGTGTGTTATATAGTTTCAAACAACGTAGAGAAAAATAGGACATACCGAATGCTCACATTGTGTTATATCTCCAATCATTACAATATGACTTGAGCGAACTTTCCCAGGTGTCAGAATCCCCTCTTCCGATTTTCCTTAAGGCTAATTTTTTTCTTTCAGATGTTCTAATAAATATAAAAATGACATGTTCATAAAATGAATAAAATGGCCATTTTATGGTCAAAGGTGTGGGATACCTGGCAGAAGGACTTTCGTGAACAGGGGGCTTATGTAATAGCCTACGAGCTACCTGCTTTGCGGATATTCCAGCGAGTCTGCCTGTATTTTTAAAGTGGCAATCATTTAAAGTAAAACCAGGTTGCCTTTTAGATAATTGCCGCTTTAAAAATACGGACAGACTCACTGGAATTTCCATAGAGCAGGCAGCTCGCATGCGATTACATAAGCCTCCAGGTTTTAGCTTCTTTAGAATTTATTATGAAGACCTTTAGTTTGACTAAACTGCAAGAAATCCATATTAAGTTTCTCAATAGATCTTATTGTAAGAGGAGAGTGCTATCGCTGTCTCCTTGGTACATTCTCATAGTGACAGAGGCGCAGTCACCTCCAACCCAATGCATATTACCGCAAATTCTTCTTTCTCTGTCATCCATGCTACTAGGACATATCCACAAGTGTCTCCAAGTCACTGACCCATTACAGATGTGGTGGTGCCACCACTTACCACTGTGTCTATTATCCCTGTGCAAAGCCCAGACATTACACACTGCCCTGTTAACCCATTTAAGGTTGGATCTCCATTGCACTGCATGTACAGGAGTTATCCATGCATTAACCCTGTGTTGCCTCACACCTGGATAATAAACCAATCACTGGTTAAGTTATTCAATGCATGGACTAACTTCCATCATTCTCCACTGACACCTATCCGAATAGGCTCTGCCAATACTTACATCTCTCATCCCCAAAGACAGCATATTGTTCCCAGTTAGACTGCAGCAATGATGCTTGAGGACACATTTGTAGATTCTCTGAGTACATACTGTACTTATATCTAATTACATAGTCATAGCTTTATTGATATATACACACTATGTAATATTATTGGTGTGTTAAATTAAATATCTCTAACTAGAGGGATTATAAGGAGTTGGGGGTAATAAATAAATAAATTAATTAATTTATATGAAAATAATTCAGTTTCCAGCAGGCGTGCAGACACAGGATCTAGCATCTGTCTTGACTGCTGCCCGGGGACACCAGCGCTGCCTCCCTAGCATGCTTATATATCAACTGTAATTAAGGACTCTTTCCTGGAGCCTAGTATTGGTGTTAGCATTGGCACATGTGTTAGGCAGCCAATACTCCATCGTAGACCAGTCACCTGCCGCCATTTGCACATGACCTTGCTGTGTTTGTGGCTCGGAAAAATAATTGCCTCCCCCTGGAGCTTCCTATATATTACCTGTGGAAACTATGTTGCTAATTAGGCTCACCTTACAGACTGTCCTGGTTCCTATCTTGGATGTGCCAGAGGTACCACTAACCTCCTGCCTTTCAGCTGTGTGTGCAGCTCCATTACAAAATTGTGGTTGATTGCAACCTGGACCCTGCTTCTACATCAGTGGCGCACCCAGGGGGGGTTTCCGAGTACCCAGAAACCCCCCTCCACTAAAAAAAAAATATATATATATTTTTATTTTATTTTTGCTGCATGAGTATTATTAATGACTGTCTAGCGTCCTCTGCAGCCTGCTGTCTTCCTGGTGGCACTTCCAAGTGCAATAAAAGTTTACTTTATTTTAATTATAGTACATATACTGTATATCCATGTGCATACATGTATACACATGTATATACATACATACACATAAACACACACACACACATATGATATATATATACATATGTGTATATATATATATATATATATATATGTGTACTGTATGTGTGTGTGTATATATATATATATATATATATACATGTTTAATTACCCAAAATGCCTACACCAATCATGTATTATGCTTTCTGTGTGCTTAAGGTTTTCTTTTATGTCTGTGTGGCTTATCTATTGCTGTATTACTTAAATCCTCTGTATCATGTGTATTGTTTTTGATGTCTGTAAAGCGCCTTGAGTCCTGTTGGAGAAAGAGCGCTATATAAATAAAATTATTATTATTATTATTATTATTATTATTATTATTAATAATATGCTATGTATATGTGTATATGTATGTATGTATGTATGTATGTGTGTGTATGTATATATATATATATATATATATATATATATGTATGTATGTGTGTAGATATATATATATACACACACACACACACACACACACACTAGTTTTACGGACCCAGCATATACTGGGTCACCTCAGTCCCCACCCCCGTGATTGGCTCCGCCCAGTTCTGGAAACCCCCCATGCAAATCCTGCGTTTGCCACTGCACATGACTGCCTTGAAACTCAGTACAGTTCCCTACTACCCTCCACAGATTGCACTGGACCTGTACATCTCGGTCCTTATATTCCTTCCTGGCTAAATGTCTGCAGTTTAATTCCCACTCCTTCAAGACTGAATAGGAACTCAATGTGTCTTCTGGATCCTACACGTAATTTTTCAAGGTACTGGATACCTTGTGTGTCCTTTTGATCCCACTGTGACTGACTTTCTTCTTTCATGTTGACCTCATACTAACCTAGCATTATTTGGAATCTACCTGACCTAGCATAGAGGGTGTTGATGACCAGTCTGGCTGTTTCTTTGAGTAGGCTATGGACAAGTTTCTAGACAGACAACCCTTTTCTAAAATGGGTAGTACTCCATAAAGCCAGATACACCTAAACCCAACCCTTACAGAGGCTCCTCTTCTGTCCTGGATTCAGAGCCAGAGACTCCTGGGTCTTCCCAAGGCTTGCAAACTTCAGTCCACTTTCTGTAGCCCAGGAACTTACACAGATGATTTCTCCACTGGAAAGAAAAATCAATGGGATCCAGACATTGCTTATCTCTTTTATTTCACACCTGGAATCTAATACCAAATTGTGGTTTTGGAACAGTGATCCAGTGTACTGGTCATGCAAAATGTAATCGATAGGCAGAACGATGCCTTATGCTGCTATGAGGAAAAAGCAGAATTGCTGCAGCAACCTCCGGTTCATTGATATTCTGGAAACCATTCAGGGTCCTGACCTTATGGACCTTATTGAGATGGATATTGTTCAGGTTGTAAGAGCCCATAGGGTTGGTCCTGATATAGCTGGTCCCAACCACTGCCCCATACCGGTCATAGCAAAATATCTGCCTTTCCATGACACAGAAGATATCCTAATTACCTATCATTGGGCCTAATTCAGACCTGATCGCTCGCTTTTGGGGTTTTTTATTTTTTTGCAGTCCAGCATTCGCATAGTCGCTGCCCACCAGGGAGTATTTTTTTGCCGTGCAAGTGTGTGGTCACATGTGCAGCCGAGCGGTACAAAAAACTTTGTGCAGTTTCTGAGTTGCCCAGAACTTACTCAGATGCTGCAATCCCTTCAGCCTGTCCGGGGCCGGACTTGATGGAAGACACCCGCCCTGTGATCACTTGGACATGCCTGCATTTTTCCAACCACTCCCTGAAAATGGTCAGTTGCCACCCACAAATGCCTTCTTCTGGTCAATCTCCTTGCGATCGACTGTGCGAGTGGATTCTTAGTAAAACCCATCGCACAGCAACGATCCGCTTTGTACCCGTGCTACGCGCCTGTGCATTGCGGTGCATATGCATGCACAGTCCTGACCTGATCGCAGCACTGCAAAAAACGCTAGCGACCAATCAGGTCTGAATTACCCCCATAAAGCAAAGACACTGACTGTGTTAGATTTGTCAGTTTTAATTCTTCGGGATTTTTCTTCCTATTAATGCAGAGAAAGACCATCACAACAGGCATTTAGGTCTATTTACTAAGCCTTGGAGAGAGAAAAAGTAGAGAGAGACAAAGTACCAGCCAAACCACTCCTAACTGCCATGTTACAGGTGGTGTGTGTGTGTGTGTGTGTGGGGGGGGGGGGTACTAGGCCTTGAAAAGTGATAAAGTACATGGTAATAAAGTATCAGCCAATGAGCTCCTAACTGCCATGCTACAGGCTGGGTTTGAAAAATGACAGGAGCTGGTTGGTTGGTTGGTACTCTATAACCATGCAATTTATCACTTTTCAATGCTTAGTACATCTGGCCCTGGGTTTGAAAAATGACGGGAGCTGGTTGGCTGGTACTTTACTCTCTCCACTTTATCCAAGGCTTAGTAAATAGATGTATGCCCCATACAGCTACAACAATCATACTATTGGATTTACAGGGTTTTAGCCAGTGGGAGCATTCTAGGACCAATGCATTGAGCCAACTGAGAGACACAGCCACAAAGGCAAATACAAACTGACACAGCCATGTCTCTCAAAATCACAACACTGGTCTTAAAGGACTTTTGTAGGATCAAAGCTGTGCTACTGAATGAACAAGTAATGTGGACGCAACCCCATTAATAGAGATCCATACTGTCTGTGATTACAAATTCAATGAATGGTCTGGGCCCCACCTTACTTTGCACCAGAACCCAACAGTGATTACTGCAATGGACCAGTCAGACCACAGAAACAAGGGGGTTGGATAGTACGTTTTTATGTATAAGATGTACATTGGGGACAGAGGAAAAAGCACAAATTGTTTCCACTATACATGCAGATCGTTATTTGTTGTATATGCAATAACATGCTCCACCAGGGATCACTTTTCCAAACTTAAATTCTTAGTAAGTACAATAAATATAAATTGCTCAATCTGTCTCAATTTATTCATCCAGTCACACAGTTGTTGCTGCTATTATTATAGGTTATGCACAGGGGGTAACTAGGGATGTATGGCGGCTACAGGCGGCTACAGGGCCCATAAAAAGTAGAGACTTTTGTGCTTTCTGTCTGCAAGTGACAAATTGTAGTTACAGTATTATCTATTTTTCCTGAATATAGAAACTGACAATTTTTCTGGGTGATAAGCAGCTTTGTCAGTCTTGTTTGCTCTACCCACTTGCAGCAACCTGAAGTAAATGTTCATCTCTAAGTGAATTTAAAGTTAATTTCTGTGCTTTGACATTATAAGCCTGATTTAGATGCACATGCAATTCCCATGGACACGAAGATGAGTGATTATTTGCTACTGCACATGTGCAAAAAATTCAGAAAGCCCCTGTGGCGCATGTTTCACCCTGAGCGTACATTCAGAAGTGCTGAAACATATGGGAACAGAGGCAAAGCTCTGGCCATTCCTGGGTGGTGACTGGGAAGTGTCCTGAAGTGAATGTAAAAAAAAGTCCATCTCGTGGGCCTGTTATGGGAGTGCCATGGGCATGTCATTGATAGCAATTGCATTCCCAGATGCATAGCCACTTTCATGGAGGCCATGTTCATACGGGGAAGCTGCACCTACCATAGGGCAAATACAAGTCTTGGTGGTGTGCGGATGGTGGATTGTCTAGAACAATGGTTTCCAAACTCAGTCCTTAAAGTGCACCAACTGTCCCGGTTTTAAGTATATTCATGCATGGCCACTGTTGACTTAATTAGTACCCCAGTCAACATGATTTAACTAGAGATGAGTGGGTTTGGTCGAACCCCCCTGAACATAACATTCCAAGCCAGAATCTGAGTCCAGCTCGGGACTTCCTGCCAGACTCGGAAACCAGAATGAGGCAAAATATCATCATCCCGTTGTCGGATTCTCGCGGGTTTTGGATTCCATATAAGGAGATGCGCATTGCCACCATTTTCACTCCGGACTTGGAGAGTGAGGGAGACAGACCTCTGTCTATCTCTGTTGGTGATGGTATTGGGTGGGTCAGTGTGTGCTCTATAGGGGTGCTGTTCCTGTCACTGTGGTGTCCCTGTGCTGTTAGGGGTGCTGTCCTGGATTTTTACTGGTGTTTCATGTGCTGTTAAGGGTGCTGCAGCTGTATATGTGTGTAGCTGTCCTGACTGTCACTATGTTGTACAGGGGATAGGGGCACTGTCCTCCTGTACACTGTGAAAATACATGGGTGCTGTCTGTAAAAATTCAGGGGTGCAGTGAAAATAAATGTACACTGGCCCTATCTTGTATACTGTAAAAATAGAGGGGTGCTGCTGTGAAAATAAATGTATACTGGTCCTGTATGCTGTAAAATACATGGGTGCTGCTGTTAAAATAAAAGTACACTGGTCCTGTATGCTGTAAAAATACAGGAGTGCTGCTGTTAAAATAAATGTATACTGGTTCTGTCTTGTATGCTGTAAAAATACAGGGGTGCTGCTGTTAAAATAAATGTACACTGGTGCTGTAAAAATACAGGTGTGCTGCTGTTAAAATAAATGTACACTGGTCCTGTATGCTGTAAAATACATGGGTGCTGCTGTTAAAATAAAAGTACACTGGTCAAGTATGCTGTAAAAATACAGGGGTGCTGCTGTTAAAATAAATGTACGCTGACCCTGTCTTGTATGCTGTAAAAATACAGGGGTGCTGCTGTGAAAATAAATGTACACTGGTTCTGTATGCTGTAAAAATACAGGGGTGCTGCTGTTAAAATAAAAGTACACTGGTCCTGTATGCTGTAAAAATACAGGGGTGCTGCTGTTAAAATGCATGTACACTGACCATGTCTTGTATGCTGTAAAAATACAGGGGTGCTGCTGTGAAAATAAATGTACACTGGTCTTGTATGCTATAAAATACAGGGGTGCTGCTGTTAAAATAAAAGTACACTGGTCCTGTATGCTGTAAAAATACAGGGGTGCTGCTGTGAAAATAAATGTACACTGGTCCTGTATGCTGCAAAAATATAGGGGTGCTGCTGGTAAAATAAATGTACACAGACCATGTCTTGTATGCTGTAAAAATACAGGGATGCTGCTGTCAAAATAAATGTACACTGGTCTTGTATGCTGTAAAATACAGGGGTGCTGCTGTTAAAATAAAAGTACACTGGTCCTGTATGCTGTAAAAATACAGGGGTGCTGCTGGTAAAATAAATGTACACTGGCCCTGTCTTGTATGCTGTAAAAAATACAGGGGTGCTGCTGTGAAAATAAATGTACACTGGTCCTGTATGCTGCAAAAATATAGGGGTGCTGCTGTTAAAATAAAAGTACACTGGCCCTATCTTGTATGCTGTAAAAATACAGGGGTGCTGTGAAAATAAATGTACACTGGTCCTGTATGCTGTGACAATACAGGGGTGCTGCTGTTAAAATAAAAGTACACTGGTCCTGTATGATGTAAAAATGCAGGGATGCTGCTGGTAAAATAAATGTACATTGGCCCTGCATTGTATGCTTTAAAAATACATGGTTGCTGCTGTGAAAATAAATGTACATTGGTCCTGTATGCTGTAAAAATACAGAGGTACTGCTGTTAAAATAAAAGTACACTGGCCTGTATGCTGTAAAATACAGGGTTGCAGTAAAAATAAATATACACTGGCCCTGTCTTGTATGCTGTAAAATTACAGGGGTATTGTGAAAATACAGGGGTGCTGGCACTGTCCGTTGTTGCGATGTCTAGGCCTGACCTTCACAAACACTGTATGGGAAGAGGAGGCTCCTACCACCATTTGCACACCCTCTGCAAGTGCTGGGAGGAGCACCGCCAGTCCAGTTGCTGATACTGAGGATGTCACTGTAGAAGTACACCAGGATGAGGAGGATATGGGGAGGAGGATGTTGACAATGAGGATTCTGATGGTGATGTGGTTTGTTTGAATAAGGCACCAGTGGAGACAGTTGTTGCCCGTGGGATGAAAAAGCCCATTGTCATGCCTGGGCAAAATACCAAAAAAACCACCTCTTCGGTGTGGAATTATTTCTCCACAAATCCGGACAACAGGTGTCAAGCTATCTGTTGTCTTTGCCAATCCATAATAAGTAGGGGTAAGGACGTTAACCACCTAGGAACATCCTCCCTTATACGTCACCTGCAGTGCATTCATCATAAGTCATTGTCAAGTTTAGAAACTTTGTGTAATAGTGTAAGCAGTCCACTGACACCTAAATGATGTGGTTTGTTTGAATATTATTTCTCTGTGAGGATGTAAACACTGAAGGGGAGATCTGAGGATGATGATGACCTATTGCCTCTGTTTGTGCAAGGAGAAATTAATTGCTTGTTTTTTTGGTGGGGGCCCAAACAAACCAATCATTTCAGCTACAGTCATGTGGCAGACCCTGTCGCTGAAATGATTGGTTTGTTAAAGTGTGCATGTCCTGTTTATACAACATAAGAGTGGATGGGAGGGCCCTAGGACAATTCCATCTTGCATGTCTTTTCTTTGCTACATCATTCCAGGGGTGCTGCCCTATATGTGGTGCTGCCCCTCCGCCCTATCAGTCCAGAGGTGCTGCCCCACTGCCGTTTATGTCCAGGGATGCTGTTGCCTGTCTGCTGTGCTGTGTAATTCTCCAGGGGTGCTGCCTATGCTCTATAAGTCCAGAGGTGCTGCCGTATAATTCCAGGGGTGCTGCTGTACTTGATCCTAGGTTTAAATTAAATCCTAGAGCAGATATGAAACAAGCTTCAACATCACAAACAGATTTGTGAAAACTTTGCCGCAAAGGTGCAAATGGAAATTTTCCAATGAGACCACATTTGTGGCCAAAGTCAGTGTGACTCAGAAGAGACAGAATCATAATCCAACGCAACTGCCAGAGAGGTAAAAGTGAGATTTTCTGCCAAAGCATTAGAGAGAGGTTCATTATTTCATGTTAGGGACTCACTCAAATAAATGGCTCAACATTAATTTTGATTTATTATTGATGTTCCATCTTAGAAGATCAGAGTTTCAGTGATCTTGCATTGCATCAGCTTTCCCAGATGGGCCAGGAGCTCCTGTGAGGCACAAACAGTTACTGAATAAGGCCCAGTATGGAGTCTCATGGTGGTTTACAGCCAGGAAGATGTTTGGTTTGCCATGCTGAGGCATGCTGTGGGCACAGAGGTTAGCTTTGCTTCCTCCCACAGTCCTACTTATAGTATGAAATGATTTTTGACTGTAGAGTGGTAAGCTCCACTAGGGCAGGGGCTCAAAAAACAAAAAATTCAATGCACAATCCAGTTTAGTATTGTACCGAACCCACCTGAACTCAACTTGCCCCATCCGGGGCTGCTGTTGGAGCTCAGGACGGGTTGCTAAAACATCTAAGGGGCTGCTTTATTTAACAATGAAATATGAAAAAAAATAAACAAGACACACAGGTATGCTCACATGCGTGTAACTGGGACACACAGGTATGCTCACATGTGTGTAACTGGGAGCTGTGAAAAACAAAAAATAAGGCATCTGCCACAAAATATGTAACTAAAAATGCAATAAAAAAATGGGGAAAAAGAAACTCACGCGATTTTCACAAAATAAGTCTTTAGACTCCATGGAGGGGAAAATATCCAATCTTGAGCCTGTGATATACACCAGTTTATTTGCATCCCAGCATTAAATCCGAGGTTATCTTAATACCTGAAAATGGAGAAGGGGGTACAAATTTGGAGGCTTTGGTCCCTAGTTTTTCAGTTTGTCCAGTAATGTGGTAATTATATATTTGCTTGGTTGAAGTCCTTTCCATTCCACACCAATGGGATCAGTACTAAATGCCACCGGCCGGAATCCCGGCGGTCGAAATACCGACGCCGGAATCCCAACCACACAATCCCGACAGGGGTGGCGAGCGGAACGCAGCCCCTTGCGGGCACACTATTATATTCTCCCTTTATGAGTGTCGTGGACACCCACGGAGGGAGAATATGTCGGGATTGTGGCGGTCGGGATTCCGGCGTCGGTATTTCGACCGCAGGGATTCCGGCCGGCGGCATCTTGACCGCATCCCACACCAATATAGGAGTGGAGGTGAAAGCCTGTGTGTTGTTCCTGATTGCGTGTGCCTCTCTAATTTTTAATCACCTTCTTGACACTGTCCTCTTCCTCTTGCCTCTTCTCATAATGTGAAAAGTCATCAATGAAGGAGGTGGTATGATTGTAGCAAGCTATGATTCGGAGAACATGGCAAGCTTTTTTCAGGGGGACCACCTGTCGCTGAAATGATGGGTTTATTAAACTGCATTTCCTGTTTAAACAATATAAGGGTGGGCCAGTTGACACCCACAAACAGAGGCGTAACTAGCATGGGGCGAGCAGGGCACGTGCCCTGGGCGCCGTGACAGCCCTAGCAGAAGGGGGCGCCACTGGCACCTGCACGACCCGCTCGCCCCATGTTGCCTGCCGCTGCTAGTCCGCCAGTGCCGCTGTGAGACCTCCAGACGTGGTGTCGTCCTGGGCCCTCCCTCTATTCACTGCACTCGCAGATGCGGCCAGGAGAGTGCAATAAATAGAGGGAGGGCCCAGGACCTATCGTTTGACTCCCGCCCGCCTGCCGCTGTGAGCGCCGCGAAGGAAGACCCCCGCCACGGACCTGCCGTCTGCCTCCCGGCCGCCGCTGTGAGTGAGCACCAGCCAGTGTGCGTAGACACGGAGGGCCCCGGTCCGGACCTGCCACCCGCCCGCTGACAATGATGGAGGGCCCGGGGTAAGCTGCAAGCGTGTAGCAATGGAGGGGTGTGTGTGTGAGTGTTATTGGAGGGGTAAGAGGGCGGGTGTGTGTGCATGCATGTGTCCAGCAATGGAGGGGTGTGTGTGTGTTATTGGAGGGGTAAGGGGGGGGGGTGTTTGTGTGTGCATGCATGTGTCCAGCAATGGAGGGGTTTGTGTGTTTTGTTGGAGGGGTAAGCAGGGGGGGGGGGTGCATGTGTCTACTGTCTAGCAATGGAGGGGTTTGTGTGTGTGTGTTGTTGGAGGGGTAAGCAGGGTGTGTGTGTGTTTGCATGTGTCCAGCAATGGAGGGGTGTGTGTGTGTTGTTGGAGGGGTAAGCAGGGGTGTGTGTGCATGTGTCCAGCAATGGAGGGGTTTGTGTGTGTTGTTTGAGGGGTAAGCAGGGGTGTGTGTGTGTGCATGTGTCCAGCAATGGAGGGGTAAGCAGGCATGTATGTATGTTGCTGGAGGGGTAAGCAGGGGTGTGCGTGTGCCTGTTTGTGTGTGTACTGCCTGGAGGGGTAAGCAGGAGTGTGCGCGTCACCGCATATCCATGGTGTGTGTGTGTGTGTGTGTGTGTGTGTGTGTGTGTGTCTGGCTTGATGCGTGTAGATACAAAACAAAAGATGGTTGCAAACTAGCGCTGCTTTAAAATATTAAAACTTTAAAACGGGAACTTGAAAGGAGATTATCCTCATCCAATCTCCTTTCAAGTTACCGTTTTAAAATTTTTATATTTTAAAGCAGCGCTAGTTTGCAACCATCTTTTGTTTTGTATCTATTTGTCTTGTAGGGAATTTATGAGGGAAAATCCCATGTGTTACAAACTAGCAGCTTTTCGTCTGGTAGCGCAGGGCTGCTTATAAAATTTCTTCCTTAAAGGAGTATGCGTGTGTTTCTGTGTGTGTGTGTCCGGCTTGGAGGGGTAAGCAGGAGTATGCGTGTGTTTCTGTGTGTGTTTGTGTGTATTTCTTCTATGTGTGTGGATATTTGTGTGTATGTGTTTTATGTGTAGATATATATGTGTATATATATATATATATATATTATAAAATATATTTATTGTATGTAGGTCGAAGCAGCAGCACTTCTCCACAGACCCGGAAGTATATATATTTTTTAATTAGCAGACAGCAGCAGCACGTAGGAAGGAGCCCTGAAGGACTCACGAAGACCGGAGGAGGAGGAGCTGAGACATGCGCACCAGCTGAAGAGACGCGAGGGAGCAAGCCGCAGGACCAGGAGAGGACCAACGCCAGGTAGGAGCTGCCTGTGCCTGTCACCAGAGCCGTCCGCGCTGAGTGGAGAAGACGCCACAGAAGAGGAGGAGTCCAGCCAGCAGGACCGGGGAAGGACATCCAACCTTCAGTGGAGCGGGACCCTGCAGCAACGGAGGAGACTGACCAGCAACGGGAGCACCGGCATCGCGGAGGACACCCGCTTGCCGGAGCAAGGACCCGCAGAAGACCCTGGCTGGCTTAAAGAAGATGGTGCAGAACAGCGGGGAGGACGGCGCACTTCAGGATCCTGCAGCAGGAGAGAATATCCCCCTACAGAGCGCAGCAGACCACACTGAAAAGGGTGCATCCCCGGTGCGGTGCTCTGCATCCCGGGTGGCGCCGAAGACGTGGAGTGTCGGAGGTGGCAGAAGCGCCGCAGCTTGGGGCGAGAAACCGCTGCAACCCTTCCGCTGCTAAACTCTGCAAATAGTCAATTATGGGGGTAGGCTCCCCTCACCACAGTGCCCCACAGGATTAGTTAATTAAGGGCCCCACAGGATTAGTTAATTGAGGGGGTAGGATCCCCTCACTCTATAATGTGAATTTTGGCTCAAACCGTGTGCTATAATGTGAATTTCGGCTCATACCGTGTGCTTTAGGGGTATATTCAATTGAAGTCGAAAACTGCCGTCTGTCGAAAAGACGTCAGTTTTTGACTTTTTAAGGTCGAATCGTGATTCGACCTATTCAATATTTTCGACAATTCTGTGATTTTGACTTGTCAAAAAGCACGTGGATCGGCAGAATAGCTGCCGATCCATGTGCTTACGGCCCCCTTTTCGACCATCTCAGTCCGACATCAAAAGATGTTGGAATGAGATGCGGACCCAGAGGAGGAGAGGGGGGAGTGCAGCAGGGAGACGGGGGACTGCCGCGGGCAGCCAGAGGAGATCAGCGCTACAGCACAGCGCTGCAGCAGGATGTCACACAGCCGTGCCGCTCACAGCAGCGTCCACCCAGCTCCAGCAAGCTTGCTGGAGCCGGGTGGACACTGCCGTGAGGTCGGGCGGCTGTGTGACATCCTTCTGCAGCGCTACTGTAGCGCTGACATCCTCTGGCTGCCGGCGGCTGTCCCCCGTGGCTCCCCCCCCCTCCTCTCCTCCTCCTGGGTCACTCATCTCAATTCGACTTGAAAAAGTCGAATTGAGATGATATTTGAATAGGGGTTGTCAGATCCATTCCGACAAATGCATGTCGGAATGGATCTGATTTCATTTGAATATACCCCATAATGTGAATTTTGGCTCATACCGTGTGCTGTAATGTGAAAGAGGCACCAGTACTAGATAGTATAAGGAGACCTACTACATTGAAGGTCACGCCCCCTTTTGAGTGACCACGCCCCCTTTTCCGGAGCGCGCGCGCCTTCGGCGCGCACATAATTGCGACCTTCACTATTTCATTCCCTCTTCAAAAATTCCTCTTCGACCACTGCACCTACATCTGTACATACACACCCTCATATCTTTATATACAGTGACACCAGTGGTGTGGGCACATACTTTCCTTTTTAGTTTTGTTTTTGGGGAGGGGGGGGGGGGCGCCATTATTGATCTTGCCCTGGGCTCCAAATACCCTAGATACGCCTCTGCCCACAAACACCCTCTTCCATCCCCCGTTGCTGCGGTCCATCGCGTCTGCGTATTGCGGTGCATGCGCAGTTCAGATCTGATTGCACGCTGTGCGAAAATGCACAGCAGCGATTAGGTCTTAATTACCCGCCTTGTTATAAGACTTTAGAACCAGAAGGCATATGCTTCATTTAAAATTGCCACCTTTCCCATAAAGTCAGGTATACTTAATGGTACTTAGATTGGGTAATAATGGTTTATTAATGGTATACAGTGATTCTATGAAATAAACAATATATCTACATAAATCTGCTCACAAATAAACAATACAAATAGAATCATAGGCAAGGCTCACTATGAGCGCTGCAAATGTAGTACTTAAACTTAGAGATGAGCGGGTTCGGTTTCTCTGAATCCGAACCCGCCCGAACTTCATGGTTTTTTTCACGGGTCCGAGCAGACTCGGATCCTCCCGCCTTGCTCGGTTAACCCGAGCGCGCCCGAACGTCATCATGACGCTGTCGGATTCTCGCGAGACTCGGATTCTATATAAGGAGCCGCGCGTCGCCGCCATTTTCACACGTGCATTGAGATTGATAGTGAGAGGACGTGGCTGGCGTCCTCTCCATTTAGATTATAAGAGAGAGAGATTTACTGGAGCTTAGGACTAGGAGGAGTACTGTAGAAGTGTAGAGAGTGCAGAGAGTTTACTAGTGAGTGACCACCAGACAGTGCAGTTTATTTAATATATCCGTTCTCTGCCTGAAAAAAGCGATACACACAGTGACTCAGTCACATACCATATATGTGTGCACTGCTCAGGCTCAGCCCAGTGTGCTGCATCATCTATATATATTATATATCTGTCTGACTGCTCAGCTCACACAGCTTATAATTGTGGGGGAGACTGGGGAGCACTGCAGTGCCAGTTATAGGTTATAGCAGGAGCCAGGAGTACATAATATTATATAGTGAGTGACCACCAGACAGTGCAGTTTATTTAATATATCCGTTCTCTGCCTGAAAAAAGCGATACACACAGTGACTCAGTCACATACCATATCTGTGTGCACTGCTCAGGCTCAGCCCAGTGTGCTGCATCATCTATATATATTATATATCTGTCTGACTGCTCAGCTCACACAGCTTATAATTGTGGGGGAGACTGGGGAGCACTGCAGTGCCAGTTATAGGTTATAGCAGGAGCCAGGAGTACATAATATTATATTAAAATTAAACAGTGCACACTTTTGCTGCAGGAGTGCCACTGCCAGTGTGACTGACCAGTGACCTGACCACACTGACCACCAGTATAGTTAGTAGTATACTTATATTGTGATTGCCTGAAAAAGTTAAACACTCGTCGTGTGACTTCACTTGTGTGTTGTTGTTTTTTTTATTCTATAAAAATAAAACTCATTCTGCTGACAGACAGTGTCCAGCAGGTCCGTCATTATATAATATATAATATATACCTGTCCGGCTGCAGTAGTGATATATATATATTTTTTATATCATTTATCATCCAGTCGCAGCAGACACAGTACGGTAGTTCACGGCTGTGGCTACCTCTGTGTCTGCACTCGGCAGGCAGTCCGTCCATAATTGTATACCACCTAACCGTGGTTTTTTTTTCTTCTTTATACATACATACTACTACGACATCTCTTTATCAACCAGTCTATATTAGCAGCAGACACAGTACAGTACGGTAGTTCACGGCTGTGGCTACCTCTGTGTCTGCACTCGGCAGGCAGTCCGTCCATAATTGTATACCACCTAACCGTGGTTTTTTTTTCTTTCTTCTTTATACATACATAGTTACATAGACATCTCTTTATCAACCAGTCTATATTAGCAGCAGACACAGTACAGTACGGTAGTTCACGGCTGTGGCTACCTCTGTGTCTGCACTCGGCAGGCAGTCCGTCCATAATTGTATACCACCTAACCGTGTTTTTTTTTTCTTTCTTCTTTATACATACATAGTTACATAGACATCTCTTTATCAACCAGTCTATATTAGCAGCAGACACAGTACAGTACGGTAGTTCACGGCTGTGGCTACCTCTGTGTCTGCACTCGGCAGGCAGTCCGTCCATAATTGTATACCACCTAACCGTGGTTTTTTTTTCTTTCTTCTTTATACATACATAGTTACATAGACATCTCTTTATCAACCAGTCTATATTAGCAGCAGACACAGTACAGTACGGTAGTTCACGGCTGTGGCTACCTCTGTGTCTGCACTCGGCAGGCAGTCCGTCCATAATTGTATACCACCTAACCGTGGTTTTTTTTTCTTTCTTCTTTATACATACATAGTTACATAGACATCTCTTTATCAACCAGTCTATATTAGCAGCAGACACAGTACAGTACGGTAGTTCACGGCTGTGGCTACCTCTGTGTCTGCACTCGGCAGGCAGTCCGTCCATAATTGTATACCACCTAACCGTGGTTTTTTTTTCTTTCTTCTTTATACATACATAGTTACATAGACATCTCTTTATCAACCAGTCTATATTAGCAGCAGACACAGTACAGTACGGTAGTTCACGGCTGTGGCTACCTCTGTGTCTGCACTCGGCAGGCAGTCCGTCCATAATTGTATACCACCTAACCGTGGTTTTTTTTTCTTTCTTCTTTATACATACATACTACTACGACATCTCTTTATCAACCAGTCTATATTATTAGCAGCAGACACAGTACAGTACGGTAGTTCACGGCTGTGGCTACCTCTGTGTCTGCACTCGGCAGGCAGTCCGTCCATAATTGTATACCACCTAACCGTGGTTTTTTTTTCTTTCTTCTTTATACATACATAGTTACATAGACATCTCTTTATCAACCAGTCTATATTAGCAGCAGACACAGTACAGTACGGTAGTTCACGGCTGTGGCTACCTCTGTGTCTGCACTCGGCAGGCAGTCCATAATTGTATACTAGTATCCATCTCCATTGTTTACCTGAGGTGCCTTTTAGTTGTGCCTATTAAAATATGGAGAACAAAAATGTTGAGGTTCCAAAATTAGGGAAAGATCAAGATCCACTTCCACCTCGTGCTGAAGCTGCTGCCACTAGTCATGGCCGAGATGATGAAATGCCAGCAACGTCGTCTGCCAAGGCCGATGCCCGATGTCATAGTACAGAGCATGTCAAATCCAAAACACCAAATATCAGAAAAAAAAGGACTCCAAAACCTAAAATAAAATTGTCGGAGGAGAAGCGTAAACTTGCCAATATGCCATTTACGACACGGAGTGGCAAGGAACGGCTGAGGCCCTGGCCTATGTTCATGGCTAGTGGTTCAGCTTCACATGAGGATGGAAGCACTCAGCCTCTCGCTAGAAAAATGAAAAGACTCAAGCTGGCAAAAGCAGCACAGCAAAGAACTGTGCATTCTTCGAAATCCCAAATCCACAAGGAGAGTCCAATTGTGTCGGTTGCGATGCCTGACCTTCCCAACACTGGACGTGAAGAGCATGCGCCTTCCACCATTTGCACGCCCCCTGCAAGTGCTGGAAGGAGCACCCGCAGTCCAGTTCCTGATAGTCAGATTGAAGATGTCAGTGTTGAAGTACACCAGGATGAGGAGGATATGGGTGTTGCTGGCGCTGGGGAGGAAATTGACCAGGAGGATTCTGATGGTGAGGTGGTTTGTTTAAGTCAGGCACCCGGGGAGACACCTGTTGTCCGTGGGAGGAATATGGCCGTTGACATGCCAGGTGAAAATACCAAAAAAATCAGCTCTTCGGTGTGGAGGTATTTCACCAGAAATGCGGACAACAGGTGTCAAGCCGTGTGTTCCCTTTGTCAAGCTGTAATAAGTAGGGGTAAGGACGTTAACCACCTCGGAACATCCTCCCTTATACGTCACCTGCAGCGCATTCATAATAAGTCAGTGACAAGTTCAAAAACTTTGGGTGACAGCGGAAGCAGTCCACTGACCAGTAAATCCCTTCCTCTTGTAACCAAGCTCACGCAAACCACCCCACCAACTCCCTCAGTGTCAATTTCCTCCTTCCCCAGGAATGCCAATAGTCCTGCAGGCCATGTCACTGGCAATTCTGACGATTCCTCTCCTGCCTGGGATTCCTCCGATGCATCCTTGCGTGTAACGCCTACTGCTGCTGGCGCTGCTGTTGTTGCTGCTGGGAGTCGATGGTCATCCCAGAGGGGAAGTCGTAAGCCCACTTGTACTACTTCCAGTAAGCAATTGACTGTTCAACAGTCCTTTGCGAGGAAGATGAAATATCACAGCAGTCATCCTGCTGCAAAGCGGATAACTGAGGCCTTGACAACTATGTTGGTGTTAGACGTGCGTCCGGTATCCGCCGTTAGTTCACAGGGAACTAGACAATTTATTGAGGCAGTGTGCCCCCGTTACCAAATACCATCTAGGTTCCACTTCTCTAGGCAGGCGATACCGAGAATGTACACGGACGTCAGAAAAAGACTCACCAGTGTCCTAAAAAATGCAGTTGTACCCAATGTCCACTTAACCACGGACATGTGGACAAGTGGAGCAGGGCAGGGTCAGGACTATATGACTGTGACAGCCCAATGGGTAGATGTATGGACTCCCGCCGCAAGAACAGCAGCGGCGGCACCAGTAGCAGCATCTCGCAAACGCCAACTCTTTCCTAGGCAGGCTACGCTTTGTATCACCGCTTTCCAGAATACGCACACAGCTGAAAACCTCTTACGGCAACTGAGGAAGATCATCGCGGAATGGCTTACCCCAATTGGACTCTCCTGTGGATTTGTGGCATCGGACAACGCCAGCAATATTGTGTGTGCATTAAATATGGGCAAATTCCAGCACGTCCAATGTTTTGCACATACCTTGAATTTGGTGGTGCAGAATTTTTTAAAAAACGACAGGGGCGTGCAAGAGATGCTGTCGGTGGCCAGAAGAATTGCGGGACACTTTCGGCGTACAGGCACCACGTACAGAAGACTGGAGCACCACCAAAAACTACTGAACCTGCCCTGCCATCATCTGAAGCAAGAAGTGGTAACGAGGTGGAATTCAACCCTCTATATGCTTCAGAGGTTGGAGGAGCAGCAAAAGGCCATTCAAGCCTATACAATTGAGCACGATATAGTAGGTGGAATACACCTGTCTCAAGCGCAGTGGAGAATGATTTCAACGTTGTGCAAGGTTCTGATGCCCTTTGAACTTGCCACACGTGAAGTCAGTTCAGACACTGCCAGCCTGAGTCAGGTCATTCCCCTCATCAGGCTTTTGCAGAAGAAGCTGGAGACATTGAAGGAGGAGCTAACACGGAGCGATTCCGCTAGGCATGTGGGACTTGTGGATGGAGCCCTTAATTCGCTTAACAAGGATTCACGGGTGGTCAATCTGTTGAAATCAGAGCACTACATTTTGGCCACCGTGCTCGATCCTAGATTTAAAGCCTACCTTGGATCTCTCTTTCCGGCAGACACAAGTCTGCTGGGGTTGAAAGACCTGCTGGTGACAAAATTGTCAAGTCAAGCGGAACGCGACCTGTCAACATCTCCTCCTTCACATTCTCCCGCAACTGGGGGTGCGAGGAAAAGGCTCAGAATTCCGAGCCCACCCGCTGGCGGTGATGCAGGGCAGTCTGGAGCGACTGCTGATGCTGACATCTGGTCCGGACTGAAGGACCTGACAACGATTACGGACATGTCGTCTACTGTCACTGCATATGATTCTCTCAACATTGATAGAATGGTGGAGGATTATATGAGTGACCGCATCCAAGTAGGCACGTCACACAGTCCGTACTTATACTGGCAGGAAAAAGAGGCAATTTGGAGGCCCTTGCACAAACTGGCTTTATTCTACCTAAGTTGCCCTCCCACAAGTGTGTACTCCGAAAGAGTGTTTAGTGCCGCCGCTCACCTTGTCAGCAATCGGCGTACGAGGTTACATCCAGAAAATGTGGAGAAGATGATGTTCATTAAAATGAATTATAATCAATTCCTCCGCGGAGACATTGACCAGCAGCAATTGCCTCCACAAAGTACACAGGGAGCTGAGATGGTGGATTCCAGTGGGGACGAATTGATAATCTGTGAGGAGGGGGATGTACACGGTGATATATCGGAGGGTGATGATGAGGTGGACATCTTGCCTCTGAAGAGCCAGTTTGTGCAAGGAGAGATTAATTGCTTCTTTTTTGGGGGGGGTCCAAACCAACCCGTCATATCAGTCACAGTCGTGTGGCAGACCCTGTCACTGAAATGATGGGTTGGTTAAAGTGTGCATGTCCTGTTTTGTTTATACAACATAAGGGTGGGTGGGAGGGCCCAAGGACAATTCCATCTTGCACCTCTTTTTTCTTTTCTTTTTCTTTGCATCATGTGCTGATTGGGGAGGGTTTTTTGGAAGGGACATCCTGCGTGACACTGCAGTGCCACTCCTAAATGGGCCCGGTGTTTGTGTCGGCCACTAGGGTCGCTAATCTTACTCACACAGTCAGCTACCTCATTGCGCCTCTTTTTTTCTTTGCGTCATGTGCTGTTTGGGGAGGGTTTTTTGGAAGGGACATCCTGCGTGACACTGCAGTGCCACTCCTAGATGGGCCCGGTGTTTGTGTCGGCCACTAGGGTCGCTAATCTTACTCACACAGCTACCTCATTGCGCCTCTTTTTTTCTTTGCGTCATGTGCTGTTTGGGGAGGGTTTTTTGGAAGGGACATCCTGCGTGACACTGCAGTGCCACTCCTAGATGGGCCCGGTGTTTGTGTCGGCCACTAGGGTCGCTCATCTTACTCACACAGCTACCTCATTGCGCCTCTTTTTTTCTTTGCGTCATGTGCTGTTTGGGGAGGGTTTTTTGGAAGGGACATCCTGCGTGACACTGCAGTGCCACTCCTAGATGGGCCCGGTGTTTGTGTCGGCCACTAGGGTCGCTTATCTTACTCACACAGCGACCTCGGTGCAAATTTTAGGACTAAAAATAATATTGTGAGGTGTGAGGTATTCAGAATAGACTGAAAATGAGTGTAAATTATGGTTTTTGAGGTTAATAATACTTTGGGATCAAAATGACCCCCAAATTCTATGATTTAAGCTGTTTTTTAGTGTTTTTTGAAAAAAACACCCGAATCCAAAACACACCCGAATCCGACAAAAAAAATTCGGTGAGGTTTTGCCAAAACGCGTTCGAACCCAAAACACGGCCGCGGAACCGAACCCAAAACCAAAACACAAAACCCGAAAAATTTCAGGCGCTCATCTCTACAGTTAAACTATAACTTAAAGGTTCCACAGCCAGCACAATACAAACTAATAATAATAATAATAATAATAATAATAATAATAGAAATACTATTTGTGCAGGATAAAGTAACCAAGCTGTGGAAGAGTTGGAACACACAATAATAAAGGTAATAACATGTGTGAATTAGTGTAGATAATAAATGGTTACCAAAACAACTAATTTAACATCAGGGGATGAGGCAGAAGAATTGTCAGGAATACGTGAAGGTCAGGTTTGGGAAAACAGGGAAGTCAAAACCAGTTGATCAGAAGCACAGTAAATAACTGAGCAGGAACCATCACCATACAGTTGAAATTGCAAGGCATTATATTTATAGGCTGGGTAGTCAGAATTCCAACCTTCTACTAATGAGTGATCAGCAGCACCTCAGAGACAACCCGAAGAGAAGAGAAGCTGTATGTGTCTCCTAGGCAACCTGCCCAGATGCTTCTAACATTAGCACTTCCCTCTTGTACAAGGGTCAATGGCCCAAATGTCAAGGATTCTGCAGATGATTTTGATGGAATTACTCTTAATTTGACAGCATGCATCACATCTGTGATCCACTGCGTGACTGGGTGACAGCTGTCATACTTGCTTCCACTTGCAAAATATTGTTTAGCTGTCAGTTGTTGTTTGAAACTACTAGTAGCCTTCTTGGTCCCCTTCTGGGATGAAGTTCCATCCCCAAAATCAGCAGCAGCCATAGCACTCAAGGATTCTTCTGAGGAATCCTGGATAGGGGAGGATTCTTATCAAAGTGAGGATATACACTAGATGATAAAGGTGTTGACGGTGGAGATTTAATGTTCTGGGATCTAGCTGAGAGAAGTAAGATGGCTGATGCTGGACTGCTTGTTGTTAGTTTTTTTAGCATGAATTGCTGATTTTTCAAAAAACTTTCCATGAACTCAAAGTGTGGAGGTTCCTAGATGGTTAAGGACCCTACCTTAGCACTCATGGACACACTTCGACTCTCCTCAGGGATTTGTGATGTTTCTGAACACACACAGTTTGTTCTAGTGTTGTTTTTTTTCAGCACTGATTTTCTGGTTTTCATTTTTTTGACACCTGAGTAAGATAGGGCTTACATCATCATGAAAGGCCGAGAAAAATGCCTAACTGACAGGTGCAGAATTACAGTCACCCATAAATATAGGATGAGGTCTGAGCCTTTCCTTGCCACTGCGTGTGGTGAATGGCATGTTGGCAATTTTATGTTTTTCTGCAGTAAGTTCCCTTTATTAGAGGTGTTTTTTAAAAATATTGGTTGTTTGTTTTCAGATGCCCTGACTTAAAACCTCTATGGGAATTGGCTTTAATAGATGATGTTAAAGGACTAGTATCATCATGACTGGTGCAAAAGCTGCAGCACTGGTATTTGGTTGCTGCTCCTGTTTTTCTCTCAACTGATCATTATCCATATAGATGAACACACAGAAGTAGTGCAAACAATAGAACAATGGGGCAGATGTATTAACCTGGAGAAGGCATAATGAAGTGATAAACCAGTGATATGTGCAAGGTGATAAAGGCACCAGCCAATCAGCCCCAATATGTAAATTATCAGTTAGGATCTGATTGGCTACTGCCTTTATCACCTTGCACATATCACTGGTTTATCACTTCCTTATGCCTTCTCCAGGTTAATACATCTGCCCCAATATCTTTTTTTCTTCTACTTTTTATAATTCTCAGCTCATAGTACTTTTATATGTACGTATGGCCTTCAGAGTCACAGTGCAGCACCACAGTGTGACAGACTAATTAGATTAGTAGTAATTCCTGCATTATAAAAAATAATAAACAATGATTTGCTATCTGTCTGTACTGTAAGGCTTAGATAGGTATTACCACTAAGGGGACTGGAGTAGACAGATAGCTCAGCTCAGCCACTGGACTGGATGGACACAGCACAGCAGCCATTGGACACAGCACAGCAGCGTGGACTGGAGTCAGTGTGAAATGGTGCCTGAATCACCGCAGGAGGTACTTATAAAGAATCCAAAACCCATGAGAATCTGACACCAGAATAACGTGTTGCATCAATTTGGAAAAACCCGAACTACGGTTTGGATTCACTCGGATCCCAGAACTTTGGGTGGGCTCGGTTCTCAGGGAACTGAGGCCACTCATCTCTAGTCAATAGTGGCACCAGAAATCCAGAAATAGGCCCTCATTCAGGTTGGATCGCTATTGTCTGAAAATCAGAAATAGGCAATTTTTAGACTTCTGCGCATGTGCTGCGTTCACACAGTGAATGCATGAACTAACAAAGGGGCAGATGTATTAAGCCTGGAGAAGTGATAAAGCAGTGATAAGTGCAAGGTGATAACGCACCAGCCAATCAGCTCCAATATGTAAATTTACAGTTAGGAGCTGATTGGCTAGTGCGCTATCACCTTGCACTTATCACTGCTTTATCCCTCCTTCGGCTTAATACATCTGCCTCTTTGGGGCTTTGCCTTACCAGAGGGATGTAATTGCACCTTGATTGCGGGTGAGTGGTCCGGTTAATTCAGGCATGGCCAGACTGTTTTCGGGGCATCTGCGTGACGTTACATTTAGCTGCTCCAATACAGAATAGGCGATGGTGCAGCTGCATACACAGGGGGCCATCTGCTAGTCCCTGGTCATCAATGCGATCGCAATTAGATTGTGATTGCAACATTGGGTGGGACATGGTATGTTGGGCGGCCTTGCCATGTGCTGGGTGGCCCCCAGCATGTGATCACAGGCAGTAGCAGCTTCTGCTATTTAACAGGGGACCTAATTCAGAGGCGATCGCTACAACGGCAGCGATCACACTCTGAAGCCTTTCGCATCTCACTGCTGCGATCGCCTCTGCCTGATTGACAGGCAGAGGTGGTCGCGGTGCAGGAGGGGGCGTACAAATGGCATTACAACACCATTGGTGGGGCTGCAGTCCGGACAATGCAGGCGTGTCCGGACCGTTGCTGGGGTGGTGATGTCACACGCAGCCGCTGTGACTGAAAACATGGCAGGTAGTCACCTGCCACCCCCAGAATCTTCGACTGAACTTAAATAGAGTCCATAGGCAGCACATTTTCCTTCTGAGAAGCAACTGTCACAGATAATGCAATGTTACCCTTTTTTTTATAATGCTGAACTCCAATAACAGAGGCATACACATGCACTTACAGTTATGTATGGTAACAGGAGGCTAGCAACCACTATATTAGATATGAAGGTATGCTGCTCATGCTGTATTAGCCACTCTTTAGAGTCAGGTCATAGACAATCTGTGAGAGATCCTAAATCTGACTGTCCAAGATCTGAGCAGGGGAAACAGACTAACAATCCAGTGTCAGGTTTAGTATGTATGGTCTGTAACAATATCATGAATCATATAACTTTTTGATAAGCCATTTAAGCCAGAACCATATGTTTCCTGTACAGCAGCTGCCTTTCCCATAAAGCAAGTTATGTTTACCGGTACTGGATAGAGCCACGACTTCAACTTGGATAGTAATGTCCTGTCAATGGTTAGTGTAAGTGTGTCGTAAAGGATACATTAAATGGGACATAAATCTGGTCTAACAAATAGAATCACGAGTAAAGTTCAATATTGAGGCTGCAAATATTGTAACTGAGAAATGATTTGAAAACCTCTGGCAACAGCATACTTGCCTTATTTCCCAGATCGGCCGGATGGCTCCCGAAAATTGCTTGGCACTCCCGTCCCTCCGAAAGAGTGGGTAAGTCTGCCGGATTTGGTAGCACCCCGCCAACCGCTTATCGAGTAAAGTGGGTGGCCGATGACGCGATTTGTGCTGAATTGCGACATCATAGCCATGCCCCCTGCTGCACAATGCTGGTAATCTCGGCATTAAAAAGCGGGGGGCATGGCTATGATGACATGATCATGAAGTCATGCTCCCACCATCAGCTTGATACATCACGTCATGACCCCTCCCCGCACATTATACAAGGCTACGCCCCCCGCTGTTCAAGTTGCTGTGCCAACCTGGTTGCCTCCTCTGGCAGGAGGCAGTCAGAAAGTTGACAACTATGGGCAACAGGTTATCTGGTACTGCAGCAAAGCAACATACCCACAATACTACTGATGCAGGGTAAAGTAACCATTCTCTGGCAATAGGTGGCAAGTACAGTAATATAATAGCAATTGTTAAGTAATGGAGATAATAAATGATTATCAAAACCACAAACTTCTTTAATATTAAGGAACGAGGCAGAAAATAGTCAGGAAAACACTTAGCTCAGGTAGTGAAAAACAGGAGTATGGCAAGCCAAAGTCAAAACACCAAACTGATCAGGAGCACAGATGATTACTACTGAAATGGCAAGGAAGTTATCTAAAGTCTGACTAGCCAATGGAGTGTGGTCTGCATTCCATCCTTCTACTAATGAGTGATCAGCAGCACCTGAGAGACAGCCCAGGGTAGGAGACACACTGCCTTTGCCTCCTAGGCAACTCACCCAACTGCTTCTAACATTGCCCCTACAGCAGGTATTCCAAACTGCGGTCCTCAAGGCACACCCACAGTGCAGGTTTTAGAGATATCCAGGCTTCAGCACAGATGGTTAAATCAAAAGAACTGAGGTACTAATTAAGTCACCTGTGTTCAAGCCTGGATACCACTAAAACCAGGATTGTTAGTGTGCCTTGAGGACCGAGGTTGGGAAACACTGTCCTAGATTGTCAAAGTCGAAAAATATCATGAATCACTTGCTTTGTACTAACCCCTCATGC
This sequence comes from Pseudophryne corroboree, assembly GCF_028390025.1. NCBI lineage: Eukaryota > Metazoa > Chordata > Amphibia > Anura > Myobatrachidae > Pseudophryne > Pseudophryne corroboree. The sequence continues at coordinate 466,596,401 of NC_086449.1, forward strand.
ACATGCCCGCTGCACGTGCACACGCTCTGCCGTGAGTGCACATATCCGCAATTTGCGTAAGATCGCTCCGGCGATCACGCGCGGTGTATGCGCATTTACGGTAGAGTTTGTAAGCGTCTAGCGTGCGACTCGATCATAACATATTTAACCCATATAGCATATATTGTAGTGAATATTCCCCTTAACAATGTCAGCAAGTATGTTTAGTTTAAACGGTTCTTGGACAGAGAAATTCCTCTTTGCATGATAGGAAGGGTCAGATAAAGGTTGAACGGTGGTGTCTAGTATCCAGTAACATTTCGGTGTTGGTTAGGAAGAGATTGCTCGCTCCTGCTTATAGTAATGTACAAAAGTAGTTTATAGACATTTACTGTATTTGCTGTTCATTATCCATGCGGCGGAAATCCTGAGGATACCTCCCACCTGAGCAGTTGGAGAAAGGCACAGCCCACCTGTTCGAACCCACCTATGACCTTTTGTTATAATGCGGAGACACATTCCTGTGTCCAATGAACCATGAGATTATAGGGACCATTGTATTGTTACTGTATGTTGTGTATATAAAGACCACCATTGCCTGTCCAGTCACTCACTCTCTCTGCAAGGTTTTCACATTGAAGGCTGAGGGCTGGATCCAGGACGCGCTTGCGAATCATTCCCACGTGTGTAAGTTCTCTGTAGCCATTTTGTTATCCTCTGTGTTTGCCATTTGTTCTCATTGTGTACTCATTCTGTTTGCTTGTGTTTGTGATCGTTCGCTATTGTTCATATTATTCCTTGTTATTCTGTTTAGATTTTGATGTTAGTTTTGTAGTGTATAAGCTGTACTGTTTTCCCCTTTTTTACTCTAAATGAATCACCTACGAAGGTGTTAGGGCCTGAGTGGTTTTTAAATCCAAACCAGGTCTTGTGTTTTCACTAGTTACTGTAAAGGGTTTTCTTAGCGTCTCAATCGCTCAAACAGCTTTCATATTATCAAGGTTAATAAGCGTTACATCATTGTAGTATTACATTGCTAAGGTTTTGAGTATAAACATACCCTTACTGTGTGTTGTTAACAAGGTTTAATGTGTGTCATTCTGTGAGCGTCTGCGCCGCTCGTGTCTCACTCGAACGGCGCAGCGTCCGCTACGCCGATAGCGTAGCAGTACGGTACTCGGTACGCCTATAGCGTGTTCGATACTAAGCGTGAGTCTGTGAGCGTATGTGTCGCTCGTGCATCGCACCTACGGCCTAGCGTCTGCTATGCTAAGTGCGTACCCTTACGGTACTCTGTGCGCCAATAGCTTACTTAGTCCGTAAATAGTATATAGCTTATGTTTAAAGTTAATATTTGACATTATCAATTGGGGGCAACGTCTGGGCCTCCTCATATCCGCTACCAAGCGGAACCAGGCAGACTTTATCCATCAGCAAAGGGTGGGAAGGTAGTATCCCCTGTTAGCCGTTCGGTGGTCGGAGATACGGTAAGTGCTGATTAGATAAGCGTCTGCTCCGTTTGGTTTGTAGGGATGCTGGTGGGATTCGGAACCGAAAGGTAAGAACGTTAAGCTATTGTCTTTTAAATCTGTTTAAATTTCTGTATTGGTGAAAATTGCGCACGCAACACACGCACACACCTGTATTTCCATTTGCGTATTTTCACATATCTACCTTTCTGTTTGCCATTAGCATTGATCACGTGCTGAGAAAATTTGTTGCTATTTAGTTAAAAGTAAAAGTAATACTTAAGGGAGTAATTGTAAAACACGCACGCAGCCTGACCCAGTTATAAAGGTTATACAGGAGATACTGTGTGGTGCTTGGTAAACGATTATAGTTAAATATCGTTTGCATTTATAGAAGCGTGTTATTTGTGTTACTGCGGACGTATCCGGCCTGTGTACACGTGTCTCTGACCAAGTGCGAGACAGCGTACGCAACGCAAAGGCCTACACACGTGGCGTATATCACGCAACGTGCGTACGGATACGCCCACTAAATACAAATCACACTATAGCATTGTTTTAGTAGTAGATACGGAAGCCACGAGATAATAGCACAAATTTGTTCAGTTTCCAAAATTTAGTTTAAAAAGATACTCCTCTCGTTGCATTACCTCTGGGATTAGCCTGTGTTACCTGAATGAAAGAAATTTTCTGTACAGAAAAATCAAAGTATATATGAAGTGAAAGAGCATGTGTATGCAAGTAAAGTTTTATTTGGTGTGAACCCCGGAAAAATCGAGATCTCGTAGAAGGATACCCGTGAAGTGAACACGTGGTGGCGTGGGAGAAGGCCATCTCACATTAACAGTGAATAAGGTAAAAGGAGCAATTAGTGTTACAGCAGACCAGAAGGTCCGCGAAAGTCAGAAATCCGTTAAAAGTACCTATACGAAGTTTCTGAAGACCCTGACTTAAGAAAGGTCAGAGGTAGTGAGCGCAACCTTGGAGGTTGGCGCAGTACCCATATAGGCCCGTTTTGAGAATACGCTCCGGCTGAAGGTTTCGCAGCCTAAACAACCGATTCCGCTGGTCGTTCTGCGGATAAGTAATAGTTACTTATACGCAGTGCGACTGTACCGCATGTAATTGTGTGCATTAGTTGGTTACCTTGATACCCATTACGCAATTTGCGTACGCTTTGCGGGATCATAAACACTATTTGTACATTTTAACGTGATTTGTGTAGGTTTTTTTTATTTTAAGGGAGGTTCGCTGATCACTCAGGAATTCTTCAGCAACTGATACTTACTGGGGAGGGTAGCATACTCCCACACGCCCCAGTAAATAGAGGTTACATAGGGGCCCTGGGTTGAGTACGCCAGCGCTGAAGCAGTGTGTGGGCATATTGGTCGAGTGGGTGAAGGCACTCGTTGGACTTTCACCGTTGCCTTACCTCTGAGAACGTGGTTTTTGTAGGAATTCGCTGAGAAGGCAATACCTGCAAAGAATGGGGGCCAGTTGCTCAAGTAAGGGACGATCAACCAAGGTTCAGGTTGATATAATTCCCCGGCCAGCAGGGTCGGCGAGGTACATAATGTGTGAAAAATATGGATCACACGCAGAGGTTTTATGCAATGAGTGGGAACGTATGACTGTGAACGATGGGGAGTAGTTTCCCAGGGTAGGCAGTTTTAATCCTGAGGTTTTGCAAAATTTAAGGAGAAGGATATGTCTGATAAAATCCCCAAAACAGAGGATCAGACACACAAACTGTTTACATTTATGGCAACAGAAAGGTGAGATACAAAGGGAATTAACTCAAGCAGCTGGTTCCCATCTTAGCAGGAAACTGATGGCAACTGGAGAAACAATGGCTACAGAGAATGGCATACTGGGATATGATGATAATAGTGCACTTAATAAATGTATTAATGATGATAATAGTAAGCGTAATAAATGTAATAATGATAGAAGTAAAACTGATAAATGTACAAATTCTAACCCGTGCAAGTTGCACCCCATGTTAAACTTCCCTCAGGATTGCAAGCAAGAAAGTGAGCCCAGCACGATGTCGGCACTTTTTCCAGCAGCCATCATACGAGACACCCAGGTGGGCACGGCCCAATCGGTAAAGGCAGTAGTCAAGCCCCCTTACGGAGGGTCAGGTGAGGTCGTGTCCACAGGTAAGTACGGTATTGTATGTTATGCACAGACAATTGCACCTCACATTGTAGAGTATAGAGAGGTAGCGGTTTCTGTATCAATGGATGGTTTAAAGGAAGTGTTTAGAACAAGGGTACAGACCACTCAACCTAATTGGAAAGGTATGTCGGTGGCTGCTTTGAGAGAGACCGCTATTGAGCATGATCGGAACATCGTAAGACACAGGGAGTCACAGGGCGGTAAGCAATTGACAATAAGTAGACAGGCCCTGACAACGAAGCCACATCAGCTTAAGCCCCAGACCCCTGTGGGTAAGTCGAATGTGATAAAATGTTATAACTGCCAGAGGGAAGGGCATTATGCACAGAATTGTATGTTTAGAGACCCACATAAGGTATATAAACCCCCTAGACAACGACATATCGCACGTAATTGTAATCAGGTATCATATAGGAAAAATGTTGGCCCGCACCTGTAATTTGCAGCCAGTGAAGTTGATTATTAGCCTTGATAGTAAGCCTGAGGTTACAGTCGATGTAATTGGTAGGTCATTCCTTGTAGACACAAGGGCGGCCAGGTAAACTCTGTGATTTATCTTTAAATATTTCCTTTTCATCTCTGACGTTCACCAGACAGCTCAAACGTCACATGTCTACTTGGTCTTTTCAGAGGTCTACCCAACCCCAGTATATCTTACCAGCATCGTTGTGTCTGGCCAAACACAAAGGGTGGAGAGTGGAAATACTGGTGGGGGAGACTGTGCAGAGATACCGATGGACATGTTGGTGTGACAGCCTGATGGTGAACGAAAATCTGACAATGTTTTTTTTTCTATTATTCTCTCTCTCTTTTGTTCTTTCATGTTTTACGGATGGTATGTCACACAACAGTTAGACAAATGGTAATGCAAGATTTATGCTCCTTACAGAAAGATCGCTGATTCAGAAAGAATATCGTATCACTGGAGTGTTCGTTTTGGGAAGACTGAGAGACAGCACTGTTGAGACGACATCTGAGCAAGAAGAACAACAAGACTAGAGGACAAATTATCGTAACAAGTTTCTTTCCCTTCAATTATTTTCTGTACCCCCATTACAACTCTTTCTTTCTCCTCCTGTAAGATGGACTCGCCCCAAGAGACTGCAGTCCGTGTTTTCCTGTTGACCCTGTTGTTGACCAGAGCAGTCTGTTTCGGTGAGAGTACCAGTGAGGTCAAGAAAGGATCTGGAATGGGTTCTGATGAACAGGATGGATTCGTAGAATTCCAAGAGCAACACAATCACCGAGCAAAGGCGAGTATCAGAAAACGATCTGGTAGCCATGACACTAACAGACATTGTGAAGGATTGTTAGCTGAAGAGAACTGTATATGTAGGAATTGAGACAACATAGTTGAGGACGGGTGCATCCAGAGATGTCAGTCCAGCATTAATATCAATATGGACCGTCATCCATTGAGTGACTATCACTCATTAGTGGGTAAGGTTTTAAACCAAACGGAATGCTGGGTGTGCTCACAAGTACCTCAAGGTCATAGAAAGTCAGGACTAGTGCCATACTCTTTAACGATAGATGAGGTACTTGAATTAAGGGGTGGGAGACCGGTGGACAAGAAATGTAATATTTCTAGGCCTCCTAGTTTGAAGCTCCACCATATACCATGTGGATAGGTACCTAATATGTTTTAACATTTCCAATCCCCGAAAGCCGGGAAATTGGGAAGTAACATGGAACAACCGAACCATGACATTCTCACACAGAGCCGATAGAATGCCCATTGACTCAGAGCTTATACGCCAAATAGCCAACAGTGGGAGATATTTCCAATATAGGTACACTCTAGGAAGTAGGCCCATGCGAGTTGGAGAAGTATCACCAGGATACTGTGCGCATATCATACAACCTGATACGTGTACTAGTCAGATGAGAGAGTTAGGGATAGGATTTTTCACCTGGAAGGTTTGTAATATGGTGATGTCATATTCTGTCCCATATGTCCTCCCCGATGATGCATATTTCATATGTGGGAGGAAGGCGTATAAGTGGCTTGCCCCAAACTCAGAGGGATTGTGTTACATTGGAAGAGTGTTACCAGAAGTAATAACCATTACCCATGATAGAATGAAAGACGTTCACCGCAATGCTCAAGCTCCTTACACTCACACCCATTACGAACACATTGTAAAGAGACACCTTATAGATAGGACAGAGCATGCAGCCTCTGATTTGATCCACGAATCCACCGGGATTCAACTCTTACTCGCGCTAGATATCACCCGTACCACCAGAGGAGTTATAAATTTTAGGTATATTACCGCGCTAGCGAACCTGATAGACAATATCACCGAGATGTATGATGACACCTTTAGGTATACTGGGAGAGAATTGCAAGCTTACAAAACGGAACTGATCCAGCACAGGATGGTTCTCAATTACATCACAGCAGTGACATCAGGGTATTGTGTGACCCTAGCAACTCAGTATGGTGTGAAGTGTTGTACGTATATCACAAACAGCACTGAGGACCCAACCGAGGTCATAGATCAAAAGATGGACGATATCTTGCAATTGAAGTGGGAGTTCCGAAGGAGACACAACCTTACCCTTGCTTCTGTGGGTAATGAACTGACCGGCTGGGTATCATGGTTGAACCCACGCAATTGGTTCTCAGGTTTAGGAGAATGGGCTCAAAATGTTATCGTTGCTGTAGGGAAATTCCTCTTATGTATCCTAGGAGTTGTCATAATGATTGGTTTGATATTCAGATGTGTTCGAATTTTAATGAATTGCAAGCGAAGTACCAAATTGATGAGTTTGAGGAGCGAGGGCATTGTAACAACAACTAGTTTAATTTATGACCCATCAATCGAGACAATGTTGTGATAAGACGTGATTCCACGGTCCGTTTCTTTCACCTGTTTCTCCTTTGTTTTTCTCCAAGGTAAAAAGACACCCACTCGGAAGAAGAATTTGATAACCCATTATACAGACCATTGATGAACTTTGTCACAGCCATTTGATGAACTGTTAGAGACTTTAATTTTTATGGACACTTGAAGAGCTTTGCTTGCCACACAGCAAAGATACAGCAATCCGGACAAGACTTCAACAAGACATCAACAAGACTCCAACAGACACCTTGAGATAGACCTATATGGTTGAAACGGCGTTGGTGCATGCTGAGAGTGGATTTTATATTTCCAAACAAGTTTTGACCATCCTAAGGTACATTGGGGGTTTCTGTTTACAGAGGGGATTCCGGACTACCCTCGTGTTTTGGAGTTTTTTAACATCATCTCCCGACACCCCCCATTGTTACCCTACGAACAAGGTCAAACCATATTCACTTGTTTATTTTATTGGCTTTTGTCAAATAAAAACTTTTTTCTTTTAAATTGACTTCGTTGGACCATTCTTAAAGATACCTTTACATGTGGAGAACATCTACCGGACATGTGAGTGAGGTACGCTGTACCTAAATTTATTGACCAGATAAAGATACCGTTATATGTCTGTTCCTGCTTTACCCCATGTGAGTCTCGGTACGTCTTGGACCCTGAGAAAATTGGTGGCGAGATTCTATCCTTTCTGCTATCAAGCTCCCCATTCACTAGGGCCTCATTTTCTGGACACCATTTAATAAGACATTTCTCTACTAATTTTACTACACATTGGTTCTCTTTTAATATTTTGTTTTACATATCGATTGAGGATTTTGAGGATTTAAACCTTAGACGGATGACTGATTGAGATCATTTTGAAGAACCCTTAAGTATTGCTGCAACTTTGATTATTATTTCATTTATTCAATGTTTTTTGATATTTTATGATGTTCATTGCCTCCGAACTTTCTTTTTAAATTTTGGGCGCCTTTGATCACACTACCTCACTCTTTTCTGTAAGACTCCAACAGACGCCCAAGGATGACCACATATATATATTCATAAGAATGCATTTATAACGCATGTTTCTTATCTTCATCTCTTCTATCTTCATGTAGTGGCACACATAGTCGACAGGTGATATAGACACATATATTAGCACTCACATATTTTCCCCCTTCATGTATCATCAACTAATGTGCACCCCATTTGTTGGAACTAAAAGCCGAAAAGAGCTCGGTAGAGTTTGTTAGCCCACTTACAGACCCTTAATACGGGATAAGAAGGATTCAATGTATACTTCGCAATACCTCGAAGCTTATTTTTAGAACATGTACGGCACGATGATACATGACCCCTCAGACATGGATTTCATACATACATGCTTCTTACTATCACACTAGGTCATACATTTCCCACCTTCTCCTCTCCTCCCTACTCCCAATCATAATAAGGTATTTCAGGGTAATATATATTTTTCTGCTTAATTGTTTAGATAGTGGCAGTTATTGTTGACTGCCAAAGGGTGGACTGTCAAAGTCGAAAAATATCATGAATCACTTGCCTTGTACTAACCCCTCATGCACATGCCCGCTGCACGTGCACACGCTCTGCCGTGAGTGCACATATCCGCAATTTGCATAAGATCGCTCCGGCGATCACGCGCGGTGTATGCGCATTTACGGTAGAGTTTGTAAGCGTCTAGCGTGCGACTCGATCATAACATATTTAACCCATATAGCGTATATTGTAGTGAATATTCCCCTTAACAATGTCAGCAAGTATGTTTAGTTTAAACGGTTCTTGGACAGAGAAATTCCTCTTTGCATGATAGGAAGGGTCAGATAAAGGTTGAACGGTGGTGTCTAGTATCCAGCTGTAGAGTATTTTAATGGTAACATTTCGGTGTTGGTTAGGAAGAGATTGCTCGCTCCTGCGTATAGTTATGTACAAAATTAGTTTATAGACATTTACTGTATTTGCTGTTCATTATCCATGCGGCGGGAATCCTGAGGATACCTCCCACCTGAGCAGTTGGAGAAAGGCACAGCCCACCTGTTCGAACCCACCTATGACCTTTTGTTATAATGCAGAGACACATTCCTGTGTCCAATGAACCATAAGATTATAGGGACCATTGTATTGTTACTGTATGTTGTGTATATAAAGACCACCATTGCCTGTCCAGTCACTCACTCTCTCTGCAAGGTTTTCACATTGAAGGCTGAGGGCTGGATCCAGGACGCGCTTGCGAATCATTCCCACGTGTGTAAGTTCTCTGTAGCCATTTTGTTATCCTCTGTGTTTGCCATTTGTTCTCATTGTGTACTCATTCTGTTTGCTTGTGTTTGCGATCGTTCGCTATTGTTCATATTATTCCTTGTTATTCTGTTTAGATTTTGATGTTAGTTTTGTAGTGTATAAGCTGTACTGTTTTCCCCTTTTTTACTCTAAATGAATCACCCACGAAGGTGTTAGGGCCTGAGTGGTTTTTAAATCCAAACCAGGTCTTGTGTTTTCACTAGTTACTGTAAAGGGTTTTCTTAGCGTCTCAATCGCTCAAACAGCTTTCATATTATCAAGGTTAATAAGCGTTACATTATTGTAGTATTACATTGCTAAGGTTTTGAGTATAAACATACCCTTACTTAGTGTTGTTAACAAGGTTTACTGTGTCATTCTGTGAGCGTCTGCGCCGCTCGTGTCTCACTCGAATGGCGCAGCGTCCGCTACACCGATAGCGTAGCAGTACGGTACTCGGTACGCCTATAGCGTGTTCGATACTAAGCGTGAGTCTGTGAGCGTACGTGTCGCTCGAGCGTCGCGCCCACGGCCTAGCGTCTGCTACGCTAAGTGCGTACCCTTACGGTACTCTGTGCGCCAATAGCGTTCTTAGTCCGTAAATAGAATATAGCTTAATGTTTAAAGTTAATATTTGACATTATCAAGAGGAAGGCTCAAGGGCCCGAATATCAGGGATTCAAAAAATCATCGCAAAGACATCAAGAAGGTCAATAACTGGCAGAACAGGAAAATACCAACAGCTTACCAATAATTGAAGCCTGGCTGCTGGGAAACATATTTGCAGAATTACCAGGGAAGTGATCTACTGCCAAATAAACTACTTATTTATTTATTACCAGTTATTTATATAGCACACACATATTCTGCAGCGCTGTACAAAAATATTTGGCCATTCACATCAGTCCATGCCCCAGTAGAGTTTACAGTCTATGGGGGTCATTCAGACCTGATCGCACGATAGAATTTTTTGCTTCGTTTTGATCAGGTCAGAACTGCGCATACGCATGCACCGCAATGCGCAGGCGCGTCGTACGGGTACAAAGCAGATCATTGCTGGGCGATGGATTGTACAAAGAATCCGTTCGCACAGCCGATCGCAAGGAGATTGACAGGAAGAAGGTGTTTGTGGGTGTCACATTAGCAATACCTGCGGTTTGCTATTGGCAATCTCCATCACCAATTACGGGCTTTACCGTTTGGTCTTGCCACGGCTCCGCAAATTTTCACCAAAGTCATGGCAGTTATGATGGCTTCACTCCGCCGTCGGGGCATCAGGATCCTGCCGTATCAGGACAACCTGCTGATCCTGGCCAATTCCCCAGATGTTCTCCTCCGTCATTTGGATCTGACCGTCCAGTTTCTGCAAGCCCATCGGTGGCTCATTAACTGGAAGAAATCATCCCTGGTCCCTGCCCAGAGCATGGTGCATCTGGGAGCGTTGTTGGACACACACAACCAGAGGCTGTTTTTGTCACAGGAGAAAGTCCTGAAGCTTCAGGACAAGATACGTTGCTTTCTCTCTCGTCCGCGTGTCGATACACTCGGCGATGCAAGTACTAGGCTTCATGGTGTCTGCTTTCAACATGGTGGAGTACGCTCAATTTCATTCCCACCCTCTGTAGAAACTGATTCTTGCCAAGTGGGATGGCCTGCCTCACCAGATCAGGTCTCAAATAATCTCCTTTTCTCCGGAGATCCGTCTGTCACTGACCTGGTGGCTGCAGGACCAACGATTAAGCAGGAGTCGTCCCTTCTGGATCACCAACTGGGTCCTTCTGAAGACGGATGCCAGTCTGAGGGGTTGGGGCGCGGTGTTGGAGCAACACTCTCTTCAGGGTCGGTGGACCAGGGAGGAGTCCCTCCTCCTGATAAACACTCTGGAATTGCGGGCAGTGTTCAATGCTCTGAAACTGGCCATGCATCTGATACTGAACAGGCCTGTTCAAGTACAGTCAGACAACGCCACCACAGTGGTGTACATAAATCATCAAGGTGGCACTCGAAGCCGCATGGCTATGATGGAAGTGTCAAAGGTTCTTCAATGGGTGGAACGCCATCTGCCAGCCATATCAGCAGTGTTCATTCCGGAGGTCCTCAACTGGGAAGCGGACTTCCTCAGTAGTCAGGACATACACGACAGAGAGTGGAGCCTTCATCCAGAAGTATTTAAACTCCTAGTGGACAAGTGGGGCCTACCAGATGTAGACCTGATGGCGTCTCGATACAATCACAAGGTTCCGGTATTCGGAGCAAGAACAAGGGATCCTCAAGCGGCATTCGTGGATGCACTGGCAATTCCATGGAACTTTCGGCTACCGTAAGTGTTCCTTCCCGTGTCACTCCTGCCCAGAGTAGTGAGGAAGTTCAAGCTCGAAGGAGGAATCCTACTTTTAATAGCTTCAGTGTGCCCAGATGGCATTTGTTCTCAGACCTACAGGGTCTCTCGCTAGAGCGTCCTCTTCTGCTTCCGCAACGCCCAAACCTCCTCGTTCAGGGCCCTTGTGTTTACCAGGATTTGGCCCGACTGGCTTTGACGGTGTGGCTCTTGTAGCTTCCGTACTGAGGGCCCAAGGATTTTCTGAGGCTTTCATTCAAACTATGTTGAAGGCCCGTAAGCCGGCTTGTGCTCAGATTTACCATAGTGTCTGGAGTTCTTACTTTGGTACTTTTGGTCTAACAATCATGACGTTTACAAGTTTAGTACGGACAAACTTTTGGCCTTCCTACAACAGGGCTTGGACTTGGGCCTTCGGCTGGCCTCCCTCAAGGTTCATATTTCTGCATTGTCGGTATGGTTTCAGAGAAAAATTGCGACTCTGCCTGATGTTCATACATTCACTCAGGGTGTTTTACGGATTCAACCTCCCTATGTCCCACCTGTGGCTCCTTGGTCTGGAGGCTTTGCAAGAGTATCCGTTTGAACCTGTGGGAACCTGTCGGTGGGTCTGGAGGCTTTGCATGAGTATCCGTTTGAACCTCTTGAATCTGCGGATCTTAAGTGGCTTTCCCTCAAGGTCTTGTTTCTGCTGGCTATTGCCTCTGCTAGACGGGTATCAGATTTGGGTGCCTTGTATTGTAGGTTTCCCTATCTGATTTTTCACAATGACCGGGCGGTTCTTCGGACGCGCCCTGGTTATCTACCTAAGGTGGTGTCTTCTTTTCACCTTAACCAGGAGCTTGTGGTTCCGGCCTTTGTCTCTCCGGATTTATCCTCCAAAGGGCGGTCTTTGGATGTGGTACGGGCTCTCCGTATCTATGTGAAGAGGACAGCCTCCGTTAGGAAGTCTGATTCTCTCTTTGTACTGTTTGGTTTTCACAAATGTTGCTGGCCTGCTAACAAGCAGACATTGGCCAGATGGATTAGAATGGTGATTGCACATTCTTACGTACAGGCTGGCCTTCCAGCTCCTGCTACCATCAAAGCCCATTCTACTCGGTCTGTTGGACCTTCTTGGGCGGCCCGCCATGGTGTGACCCTTGAACAATTGTGCAAGGCGGCTACGTGGTCCTCAGTGAACACGTTCATAAGGTTCTATGCCTTCGATACTTCCGCCTCCCAGGATACTTCCTTTGGATGCCGGGGTCTTGTGCCCGCTACAGTGCGTCCTCTTCCATAAGGAACTGCTTTAGGACATCCCCGATGTTATTCCCTGTGGAATACCAGTGTACCCTGCTGCAGAAAAGGAGATTTATGGTAAGAACTTACCTTTGTTAAATCTCTTTCTGCGAGGTACACTGGATTCCACAGGGTGCCCACCCTGATGCACTTAGCTTCTTTGGGTTGGTATGGCATTATCCGCTGATACCTTCTCCTGTCGTGAGAATGTGGTGTCTGTGGCTAATAACTGTTGTCGTCTCTTTTACCTGCTACTGCATTGGACTGGTTAACAAAACTGAGCTCCTGTGCACAGAGGCGGGGTTATAGAGGAGGCGGCGCTGAGCATCTTGGGAACAGTCAAAGCTTTTAGCCTGTTGGTGCCTCGGATCAAGATCCTACTCTACACCCCCCGATCTTAGTCCCTGTGGAATCCAGTGTACCTCGCAGAAAGAGATTTAACAAAGGTAAGTTCTTACCATAAATCCCTTTTTTTCTCCTCAAAATTCTACACACAATACCCCATAATGACTAGTGATGTGCACCGGACATTTTTCGGGTTTTGTGTTTTGGTTTTGGATTCGGTTCCACGGCCGAGTTTTGGATTCGGACGCATTTTGGCATAACCTCCCTGAAAATTTTTTGTCGGATTCGGGTGTGTTTTGGATTCGGGTGGTTTTTTTTACAAAAACCCCTCAAAAACAGCTTAAATCATAGAATTTGGGGGTCATTTTGATCCCATAGTATTATTAACCTCAATAACCATAATTTCCACTCATTTTCAGTCTATTCTGAACACCTCACACCTCACAATATTATTTTTAGTCCTAAAATTTGCACAGAGGTCGCTGGATGACTAAGCTAAGCGACCCAAGTGGCCGACACAAACACCTGGCCCATCTAGGAGTGGCACTGCAGTGTCAGACAGGAAGGCACTTCAAAAAAATAGTCCCCAAACAACACATGATGCAAAGAAAAAAAGAGGCGCAATGAGGTAGCTGTGTGACTAAGCTAAGCGACCCAAGTGGCCGACACAAACACCTGGCCCATCTAGGAGTGGCACTGCAGTGTGAGACAGGATGGCACTTCAAAAAAATAGTCCCCAAACAGCACATGATGCAAAGAAAAAAAGAGGCGCAATGAGGTAGCTGTGTGACTAAGCTAAGCGACCCAAGTGGCCGACACAAACACCTGGCCCATCTAGGAGTGGCACTGCAGTGTGAGACAGGATGGCACTTCAAAAAAATAGTCCCCTAACAGCACATGATGCAAAGAAAAAAAGAGGCGCAATGAGGTAGCTGTGTGACTAATCTAAGCGACACAAGTGGCCGACACAAACACCTGGCCCATCTAGGAGTGGCACTGCAGTGTCAGACAGGATGGCACTTCAAATAAATAGTCCCCAAACAGCACATGATGCAAAGAAAAAAAGAGGCGCAATGAGGTAGCTGTGTGACTAAGCTAAGCGACACAAGTGGCCAACACAAACACCTGGCCCATCTAGGAGTGTCACTGCAGTGTCAGACAGGATGGCACTTCAAAAAAATAGTCCCCAAACAGCACATGATGCAAAGAAAAAAAGAGGTGCACCAAGGTCGCTGGATGGCTAAGCTAAGCGACACAAGTGGCCGACACAAATACCTGGCCCATCTAGGAGTGGCACTGCAGTGGCAGGCAGGATGGCACTTCAAAAAAATAGTCCCCAAACAGCACATGATGCAAAGAAAAATGAAAGAAAAAAGAGGTGCAAGATGGAATTGTCCTTAGGCCCTCCCACCCACCCTTATGTTGTATAAACAGGACATGCACACTTTAACAAACCCATCATTTCAGCGACAGGGTCTGCCACACAACTGTGACTGAAATGACTGGTTGGTTTGGGCCCCCACCAAAAAAGAAGCAATCAATCTCTCCTTGCACAAACTGGCTCTACAGAGGCAAGATGTCCAACTCCTCCTCATCGTCCGATTCCTCACCCCTTACACTGTGTACATCCCCCTCCTCACAGATTATTAATTCGTCCCCACTGGAATCCACCATCTCAGGTCCCTGTGTACTTTCTGGAGGCAATTGCTGGTGAATGTCTCCACGGAGGAATTGATTATAATTCATTTTGATGAACATCATCTTCTCCACATTTTCTGGAAGTAACCTCGTACGCCGATTGCTGACAAGGTGAGCGGCTGCACTAAACACTCTTTCCGAGTACACACTGGAGGGTGGGCAACTTAGGTAAAATAAAGCCAGTTACTGCAAGGGCCTTCAAATTGCCTCTTTTTCCTGCCAGTATATGTACGGACTGTCTGACGTGCCTACTTGGATGCGGTCACTCATATAATCCTCCACCATTCTTTCAATGGTGAGAGAATCATATGCAGTGACAATAGACGACATGTCAGTAATCGTTGGCAGGTCCTTCAGTCCGGACCAGATGTCAGCACTCGCTCCAGACTGCCCTTCATCGCCGCCAGCGGGTGGGCTCGGAATTCTTAGCCTTTTCCTCGCACCCCCAGTTGCGGGAGAATGTGAAGGAGGAGCTGTTGACAGGTCACGTTCCGCTTGACTTGACACTTTTCTCACCAGCAGGTCTTCGAACCTCTGCAGACTTGTGTCTGCCGGAAAGAGAGATCCAACGTAGGTTATAAATCTAGGATCGAGCACGGTGGCCAAAATGTAGTGCTCTGATTTCAACAGATTGACCACCCGTGAATCCTGGTCAAGCAAATTAAGGGCTCCATCCACAAGTCCCACATGCCTAGCGGAATCGCTCTGTTTTAGCTCCTCCTTCAATGTCTCCAGCTTCTTCTGCAAAAGCCTGATGAGGAGAATGACCTGATGACTCAGGCTGGCAGTGTCTGAACCAGTGACGTGCGGTGAGGTCAATGACTGGGGAGGCACTGTTGCAAATGAATGTCTATATATATATATATATATATATATATATATATATATACAAAACACCGAACAAAAATTACATGTACTGTATATTGAATTTAAAGAATAAAAAGGCACTGTATTTAAAATAATAATAATGACACACAATGAGAATGCACAGGCCTGCCGCCTCCCGCCACTGTCGATGCCCGCCGCCGCCCAGGCAGGGGCGGATTTAGATCTCATGGGGCCCTAAGCAAGGCACCAATTTTGGGCCCCCCTTCCTCAAACAATCCATAGCACTATATCCTGTCATCACCGCCCCTGGTTGTGCCTGCTGTGTTTGTGCCTCCTTCCCTCGCACGCCCATGAAGTGGCAGCAGAAGTGCAGGTCCTACCTACACTCCTGCAGTGGGGGCAGATACTGGAGCCTCCTCTCGGGCAGCGTGGGGATCGATTCTGATAGTCTCCAGCCTCCGCCACCAGCAGCAGGTTTTTCCAGCAGACACACTGCTTCTGAGAGAGCTGCTACTGGCAGTGGAGGCTGGAGACTAGCAGAATCGTCCCCAAAATGCAGCGCCAGCAGGGACAGACCTATACTTTTCTTTTAGTGGGAGCTGGCAGTGGACATCCCCCCCGCTGTGATAGGTTTGTGTTGCAGTTCAGAGATAGAACAAAGCCAAAGGGGGCCAACAACAAAGGGGAGAGAGAGACCGTAGACATGTGCAAGAAGCGAGATGGGAGCTGCCGACAGACATTTAAGAAGAGAGAGAGAGCAAGATATGTGGAGAGATAGAGTGGCAGAGGGCAGGATGTAAATAAAGTACTAACCTTGGGACCTGGATTTCGGATGCGGAGGGTAATGAATGCGCAGAGAGCTTCCCGGAGCCAAAACACAGGCGTTCCGGCTTCACAAAAGACAGCTCTTATCATGAGAGCTGTCCTTTGCAATACTAATCGCAAATGTTAGTACATCTGCGATTAGTATCATTGCGATGTTTGGCGGAATATAGTTCGCAGCATTAGTACATCCCGCCCAGAGAAAGGAGAGAGGCACAGAGAGGAAGGCAGAAAGAGAGAGGAGAGATATGAGAGAGAGGAGGGCACAGAGAGGAGAGAGAAAGGGGGGGGGGGGGGCACAGAGAGCAGAGAAAGGAGAGAGAGAGAGAGAGAGAGAGAGGCATACAGGGGAGAGAGAGGGAAAGACACAGAGAAAGGAGAGAGAGAGAGAGAGAGAGAGAGAGAGAGGCAAAGAGAGAAGGGAGAGAGAGAGAGGAAAGAGACAGAGAGATAAGAGAAAGCCACAGGGCAGGGAGGCGCAGGGAGAGAAAGATGAGATAACATAGGATATACTAAAGAGAAGATGCGGCTAAAAAACCCCAAACTGACGTTTTTAGACTTCAGCTGCATTTCCCAAATGTACCAAGCTCTGGAATGCGATGCATTCTGGGGCTTGGATGTGGTGGGTAAAGCAAGCTTTTGATGTGCATGAGGTGTGGACACTGTGACTATACTGGATGGGGGCTTTCTAGGTGCAGGAGCAGTGAGAGAAGTGCAGTGGGCTGGTTGGGAATGGAAAGGAGGAGACACTGGGCCGTCAGGGTGGGAGACACTGGGATGGGGGGGCAGCATTGGTGGGGGTCACTGGGCAGGGTGGGAGACACTGGGATGGGTAGTCCGTAATGGTGGGGGACACTGGGGTGGGGGGATCAGTAATGGTGGGGGACACTGGGATGGGGGGCAGTAATGGTGGGGGACACTGGGCAGGGTGAGAGACACTGAGATGAGGGCAGTATTGGTGGGGGACACTGGGCAGGGTGGGAGACACTGGGATGGGGGGCAGTATTGGTGGGGGTCACTGGGCAGGGTGGGAGACACTGGCATGGGGGGGCAATAATGGTGGGGGCACTGGGCAGGGTGGGAGACACTGGCATGGGGTGCAGTAATGATGGGGGAAACTGGGCAGGGTGGGAGACACTGAGATGGGGCAGTAATGGTGGGGGACACTGGGCAGGGTGAGAGACACTGAGATGAGGGCAGTAATGGTGGGGGACACTGGGCAGGGTGGGAGACACTGGCATGGGGGGCAGTAATGATGGGGGACACTGGGCAGGGTGGGAGACACTGGGTTGGAGGGGCAGTATTGGTGGGGGACACTGGGCAGGGTGAGAGAGACTGAGATGAGGGCAGTAATGGTGGGGGACACTGGGCAGGGTGGGAGACACTGTCATGGGGGGCAGTAATGATGGGGGACACTGGGCAGGGTGGGAGACACTGGGTTGGAGGGGCAGTATTGGTGGGGGACACTGGGCAGGGTGAGAGACACTGAGATGAGGGCAGTAATGGTGGGGGACACTGTGCAGGGTGGGAGACACTGGCATGGGGGGCAGTAATGATGGGGGACACTGGGCAGGGTGGGAGACACTGGGATGGAGGGGCAGTAATGGTGGGGGCACTAGGCAGGGTGAGAGACACTGGCATGGGGGGTAGTAATGGTGGGGGCACTGGGCAGGGTGGGAGACACTGGCATGGGGGGCAGTAATGATGGGGGAAACTGGGCAGGGTGGGAGACACTGAGATGGGGCAGTAATGGTGGGGGACACTGGGCAGGGTGAGAGACACTGAGATGAGGGCAGTAATGGTGGGGTACACTGGGCAGGGTGGGAGACACTGAGATGGGGCCGTAATGGTGGGGGACACTGGGCAGGGTGGGAGACACTGGTATGGGGGGGGGCATTAATGGTGGGGACACTGGGCAGGGTGGGAGACACTGGCATGGGGGGCAGTAATGATGGGGGAAACTGGGCAGGGTGGGAGACACTGAGATGGGGCAGTAATGGTGGGGAACACTGGGTAGGGTGAGAGACACTGAGATGAGGGCAGTAATGGTGGAGTACACTGGGCAGGGTGGGAGACACTGGCATGGGGGGGCAGTAATGGTGGGGGCACTGGGCAGGGTGGGAGACACTGGCATGGGGGGCAGTAATAATGGGGGAAACTGGGCAGGGTGGGAGACACTGAGATGGGGCAGTAATGGTGGGGTACACTGGGCAGGGTGGAGGACACTGAGATGGGGCAGTAATGCTGGGGGACACTGGGCAGGGTGGGAGACACTGAGATGGGGCAGTAATGGTGGGGGACACTGGGCAGGGAGCACTGACATCGGGTTGCTGCTCCTGTCAATGCCTGGCCCCGCACACTGGCTGCAGCACTGCACTATTACACAGCAGCCTGCTGAACAGCCTCTCCGCTCTGGCTGCTGCTGGGATCTGGCAGGCTGCTGCTCCAGGGATCACTGCCTCACGCTGGTGGTGCGGTGCGGTGTGGTGCGGTACAGCTCGCTGGGAGGAGAAGCGGCGGCTTTAGGAAGCCACCATCAATTAGAATGAGCTGTGCGGGTAGGAGGCGGGGCTTCCCTTCTCGGCTTCCGAGCCTCTCTGACTCTGACTGTTTAGACTACTGAGGGAACATGTGATGGGGCCGGGGCCGGCTCCCGATTAGCGCAAGCCGCACACGGATTCTAAAACAATAAAATAAAATAAAAAGACACCACAGCCGCCTCTGCCCACTACCGCCCTCCGGGTCTCACAAAGCAAAGTGTGCCTGCTCATCGAACGTGATGAGCAGGCATTAACCTTATGTGTGTGTGCTGTGGATGTTTTAAATAAAATACATTTAAACCTTTATTATGTGGAACAGGGGAGAGGGGGGATGGCGGGGGGGGGGGGGGGCATTAATATAATATTGCTGTCCAGGGCTTCCATCCATTAACTTAATAGCGCTGCGGGTGCAGCGCTATTGAGTTAATGAAAGACCTGGACAGTAATATAGGGAGATGTATAGTAAACTGTGTGACAGTGTGTGTGAGTGTAGTGTAACTAAACACTTACATGCACTGACACACTGCAGCAGACACGATCTCTCTCCTACTCTCCCACTGTACAGCACTGACTGTGATAGCCGGATGCAGGTCACTGTCAGTGCTGCAGCTGCTGCCCAGTGCCCAATCACAGTGACAGAGGCGTGCTTTCATATGGCTGAAAGCACGTCCCTGCTGCTCTGAGGCACTTTTATAGGTGTCGCTTCCAGTGCATTTTTTAATGGGCTTTTTCAGCCCTCACCATGGCCCCGCCCCCCGACCGTCCCCTGCTGCCGGACTTTACAATGGTGAGCGAGAGGCACCTAGCTCGGTGCCGCAGACAATGTCAGAAATGAAGTTTAAACAGGTATTTATGCCTAAAATGATTAACATAGTATAAAGCAGATACTTATGACACATAATATGTGTCATAAGTATCTTCTTTGTATTATGTTAATCATTAATGACAGGGGAGGCACTGCCTCCCCTGCCTCCCCTGACTGCACGTCCCTGGTCTGAACTGACTTCACGTGTGGCAAGTTCAAAGGGTTGCAGAACCTTGCACAACGTTGAAATCATTCTCCACTGCGCTTGAGTCAGGTGCATTCCCCCTCCTTTGCCTATATCGTAGGCAGATGTATAGGCTTGAATGGCCTTTTGCTGCTCCTCCATCCTCTGAAGCATATAGAGGGTTGAATTCCACCTCGTTACCACCTCTTGCTTCAGATGATGGCCGGGCAGGTTCAGGACTGTTTGCTGGTGCTCCAGTCTTCGGCACACGGTGGCTGAATGCCGAAAGTGGCCCACAATTCTTCGGGTCACCGACAGCATCTCTTGCACGCCCCTGTCGTTTTTTAAATAATTCTGCACCACCAAATTCAATGTATGTGCAAAACATGGGACGTGCTGGAATTTGCCCAGATGTAATGCACGCACAATATTGCTGGCGTTGTCCGATGTCACAAATCCCCAGGAGAGTCCATTTGGGGAAAGCCATTCTGCAATGATATTCCTCAGTTTCCGTAAGAGGTTGTCAGCTGTGTGCCTCTTCTGGAAAGCGGTGATACAAAGCGTAGCCTGCCTAGGAACGAGTTGGCGTTTGCGAGATGCTGCTACTCGTGCCGCCGCTGCTGTTCTTGCTGCGGGAGGCAATACATCTACCCAGTGGGCTGTCACAGTCATATAGTCCTGAGTCTGCCCTGCTCCACTTGTCCACATGTCCGTGGTTAAGTGGACATTGGGTACAACTGCATTTTTTAGGACACTGGTGACTCTTTTTCTGAGGTCTGTGTACATTTTCGGTATCGCCTGCCTAGAGAAATGGAACCTAGATGGTATTTGGTACCGGGGACACAGTACCTCAATCAAGTCTGTAGTTGCTTGTGAATTAACGGTGGATAACGGAAACACATTTCTCACCGCCCAGGCTGCCAAGGCCTGAGTTATCCGCTTTGCAGCAGGATGACTGCTGTGATATTTCATCTTCCTCTCAAAGGACTGTTGGACAGTCAATTGCTTACTGGAAGTAGTACAAGTGGTCTTCCGACTTCCCCTCTGGGATGACGATCGACTCCCAGCAGCAACAACAGCAGCGCCAGCAGCAGTAGGCGTTACACTCAAGGATGCATCGGAGGAATCCCAGGCAGGAGAGGACTCGTCAGACTTGACAGTGACATGGCCTGTAGGACTATTGGCTTTCCTGTGTAAGGAGGAAATTGACACTGAGGGAGTTGGTGGTGTGGTTTGCAGGAGCTTGGTTACAAGAGGAAGGGATTTAGTGGTCAGTGGACTACTTCCGCTGTCATCCAAAGTTTTTGAAGTTGTCACTGACTTATGATGAATGCGCTGCAGGTGACGTATAAGGCAGGATGTTCCGAGGTGGTTAACGTCCTTTCCCCTACTTATTACAGCTTGACAAAGGCAACACACGGCTTGACACCTGTTGTCCGCATTTGTGTTAAAATAATTCCACACCGAAGAGGTGATTTTTTTTTGTAATTTGACCAGGCATGTCAATGGCCATATTCGTCCCACGGACAACAGGTGTCTCCCCGGGTGCCTGACTTAAACAAACCACCTCACCATCAGAATCCTCCTTGTCAATTTCCTCCACAGCGCCAGCAACATCCATATCCTCATCCTGGTGTACTTCAACAGTGTCATCTTCAATTTGACTATCAGGAACTGGACTGCGGGTGCTCCTTCCAGCACTTGCAGGGGGCGTGCAAATAGTGGAAGGTGCCACCTCTTCCCGTCCAGTGTTGGGAAGGTGAGGCATCGCAGCCGACACAATTGGACTCTCCTTGGGGATTTGTGATTTAGAAGAACGCACAGTTCTTTGCTGTGCTTTTGCCAGCTTAAGTCTTTTCATTTTTCTAGAGAGAGGATGAGTGCTTCCATCCTCATGTGAAGCTGAACCACTAGCCATGAACATAGGCCAGGGCCTCAGCCGTTCCTTGCCACTCCGTGTCGTAAATGGCATATTGGCAAGTTTACGCTTCTCCTCAGACGCTTTTAATTTTGATTTTTGGGTCATTTTACTGATCTTTTGTGTTTTGGATTTTACATGCTCTGTACTATGACATTGGGCATCGGCCTTGGCAGACGACGTTGATGGCATTTCATCGTCTCGGCCATGACTAGTGGCAGCAGCTTCAGCACGAGGTGGAAGTGGATCTTGATCTTTCCCTATTTTACCCTCCACATTTTTGTTCTCCATTTTTTAATGTGTGGAATTATATGCCAGTATTAATAGCAATGGCCTACTACTATATATACTGCGCACAACTGAAATGCACCACAGGTATGGATGGATAGCATACTTGACGACACAGAGGTAGGTAGAGCAGTGGCCTACTGTACCGTACTGCTATATATTATATACTGGTGGTCAGAAAACTGTGCAAAACTGAAATGCACCACAGGTATGGATGGATAGTATACTTGACGACACAGATGTAGGTAGAGCAGTGGCCTACTGTACCGTACTGCTATATATTATATACTGGTGGTCAGCAAACTGTGCAAAACTGAAATGCACCACAGGTATGGATGGATAGTATACTTGACGACACAGAGGTAGGTAGAGCAGTGGCCTACTGTACCGTACTGCTATATATTATATACTGGTGGTCAGCAAACTGTGCAAAACTGAAATGCACCACAGGTATGGATGGATAGTATACTTGACGACACAGAGGTAGGTAGAGCAGTGGCCTACTGTACCGTACTGCTATATATTATATACTGGTGTTCAGCAAACTGTGCAAAACTGAAATGAACCACAGGTATGGATGGATAGTATACTTGACGACACAGAGGTAGGTAGAGCAGTGGCCTACTGTACCGTACTGCTATATATTATATACTGGTGGTCAGCAAACTGTGCAAAATTGAAATGCACCACAGGTATGGATGGATAGTATACTTGACGACACAGAGGTAGGTAGAGCAGTGGCCTTCTGTACCGTACTCCTATATATTATATACTGGTGGTCAGCAAAATTATGCACTGTACTCCTACTATATACTACAATGCAGCACATATATGGAGCGTTTTTCAGGCAGAGAACGTATAATACTGGTGGTCACTGGTCAGCAAAACTCTGCACTGTACTCCTCCTATATAATACTGCTGGTCCCCAGTCCCCACAATAAAGCAGTGTGAGCACAGATATATGCAGCACACTGAGCACAGATATGGAGCGTTTTTCAGACAGAGAACGTATAATACTGGTGGTCACTGGTCAGCAAAACTCTGCACTGTACTCCTCCTATATAATACTGCTGATCCCCAGTCCCCACAATAAAGCAGTGTGAGCACAGACATATGCAGCACACTGAGCACAGATATGGAGCGTTTTTCAGGCAGAGAACGTATAATACTGGTGGTCACTGGTCAGCAAAACTCTGCACTGTACTCCTCCTATATAATACTGCTGGTCCCCAGTCCCCACAATAGAGCAGTGTGAGCACAGATATATGCAGCACACTGAGCACAGATATGGAGCGTTTTTCAGGCAGAGAACGTATAATACTGGTGGTCACTGGTCACCAAAACTCTGCACTGTACTCCTCCGAAAATACTGCTGGTCCCCAGAATAAAGATATTTGCAGCCCCCTGAAAGTTCTGAAACAAAGTGAGAGGACGCCAGCCACGTCCTCTCACTATCATTTCCAATGCACAAGTGAAAAATGGCGGCGACGCGCGGCTCCTTATATAGAATCCGAATCTCGAGAGAATCCGACAGCGGGATGATGACGTTCGGGCGCGCTCGGGTTAACCGAGCAATACTGGAGTATCCGAGTATGCCTCGGACCCGTGTAAAATGGGTGAAGTTCGGGGGGGTTCGGATTCCGAGGAACTGAACCCGCTCATCACTAATAATGACAACGTGAAAAAAGGTTTTTCGAGATTTTTGCAAATTTATTAAAAATAAAAAAAACTTACAAATCACATGTATTCACAGCCTTTGCCATGAAGCTCAAAATTGAACTCAGGTGCATCCTGTTTCCACTGATCATCCTTGAGATGTTCCTACTACTTAATTGGAGTCCTCCTTTGGTAAATTCAGTTGATTGGACATGTTATATAAGTTCCCACACTTGACAGTGCATGTCTGAGCACAAACCAAGCATGAAGTCAAAGGAATTGTCTGTAGACCTCAGAGACAGGATTGTCTCGAGGTACAAATCTGAGGAAGGGTACAGAAAAATATCTGCTGCTTTGAAGGTCCCAATGAGCACAGTGGCCTCCATCATCTGTAAATGGAAGAAGTTTGGAACCACCAGGACTCTTCCTAGAGTTAGCCGGTTATCTAAACTGAGCGATCGGGGGAGAAGGGCCCTAGTCAGGGAGGTGACCAAGAAACCGATGGTCACTCTGTCAGAGCTACAGCATTCCTCTGTGGAGAGAGGAGAACCTTCCAGAAGGACAACCATATCTGCAGCAATCCACCAATCAGGCCTGTATGGGAGAGTGACCAGATGGAAGCCACTACTTAGTAAACAGTGCATGGCAGCCCACCTGGAGTTTGCCAAAATGCACCTAAAGGACTCTCAGACCATGAGAAACAGAATTCTCTGGTCTGATGAGACAAAGATTGAACTCTTTAGCATGAATGCCAGGGGTCATGTTTGAAGGAAACCAGGCACCACTCATCACCAAGCCAATACCATCCCTACAGTGAAGCATAGTGGTGGCAGAATCATGCTGTGGGGATGGTTTTCAGCAGCAGGAACTGGGAGACTAGTCAGGATAGAGGGAAAGATGAATGCAGCAATGTACAGAGACATCCTGCATGAAAACCTGCTCCAGAGCGCTCTTGACCTCAGACTGGGGTGACGGTTCATCTTTCAGCAGGACAACAACCCTAAGCACACACAGGCAAGATATCAAAGGAGTGGCTTTAGGACAACTCTGTGAATGTCCTTGAGTGGCCCAGCCAGAGTCAAGACTTGAATCTGATTGAACATCTCTGTAGAGAACTGAAAATGGCTGTGCACCGACGCTTCCCATCCAACCTGATGGAGCTTGAGAGGTACTGAAAAAAGAACTGGGTGACACTGCCCAAAGATAGGTGTACCAAGCTTGTGGCATCATATTCAAAAAGACCAGAGGCTGTAATTGCTGCCAAAGGTGCATCAACAAAGTATTGAGCAAAGGCTGTGAATCCTTATGTACCTGTGATTTCTTAGTTTTTCATTTTTAATACATTTGCAAAACCCTAAAAAAAAAAATGTCACGTTGTCATTATGGGGTATTGGGGGTAATTCCGAGTTGATCGCAGCAGGAACTTTGTTAGCAGTTGGACAAAGCCATGTGCACTGCAGGGGAGGCAGATTTAACATGTGCAGAGAGAGTTAGATTTGGGTGTGGTGTGTTCAATCTGCAATCTAAATTGCAGTGTAAAAATAAAGCAGCCAGTATTTATCCTGCACACAAACAAAATAACCCACCCATATCTAACTCTCTCTGCACATGTTATATCTGCCCCCCCCTGCAGTGCACATGGTTTTGCCCAACTGCTAACAAAGTTCCTGCTGCGATCAACTCAGAATTACCCCCATTGTGTGTATAATTTTGAGGGGAAAAAAGAATTTATTCCATTTTGAAATGAGGCTGTAACATAATAAAATGTGGAAAAAATGAAGCGCTGTGAATACTTTCCAGATCACTGTATATACTGTACAGTACATCTAGCCTATATTATTATGATAATACAGCATGTAGCAAATGTTTTCTGGTGTGGACAGTGACACTTTACTCAGTAGTAGGCTTAAATTAGTACCACGTTCAGACAGAAATGTCTGAAAGTCCCGGCAATTACCCAGCATTTCAATGCCGGGTCGTTTTGCTGGGATCTGCCTGACCTCCCCTTTCACACAGACATGCAAATTACTGGGTCGAGAATTTCGACCTGGTAATTTGCAGATCAACACAGGTATTTTGTCTGTGTGAAAGGGTCAACCCGTGTCATAATTCCCGTGTCTCCGACCCTGGTAGATGCCAGGGTCGAAGTCCCGGGAATTACAACCCGGGTCGACCCTTTTACACAGAAAATGGACCCGTGTGTTTCATGAAATTACCAGGTGCAACTGCTTCACGCAGTAATTTAATTTTCTGTCTGAAAGGGGTATTACAGAAAAATTCCAAACCATGGAACATCTCTATCCTTACCTAGTTTTATGTGACATGAAAATAATAATGCAGCAGCAAGATACATGATATCCTGCCGTGTGCTAACAATATTGCCTCCATCTATGAGGAACCTAATTGTCCAACCACAAACACATATGTCACAACCAGGCTAGTCTGCTTGTGACAGGCCAGGTGTCTCTCTCTTTGTATCTGCTTCCTGCTTTCTGCAGTTGGGTGGGGGGGCGGTACAAGCGGAGGCGGGCCTGGGACTGTTTTCGGATTGGCTAATTGATGTCATACACAGCTGTTCCTTTAAGGGGTCAGCCATAATTCCGCATCGGGAGGTCCCCAGCATGTGAGGAGATGGACGCAGATCTGGCTGCATATATCTCTGAATAAGGACCAAAGTCCTCAGATTGATGATTGTGAATCGTGTCTTCAGCATGCTGTTGCCTAATGATATTTTCCAGGATCTAAAGTGCGAGTTTCCATATTTAACGTTTATTTTTTTCAGAGCATATGTGTAACTGTTGTAGATCCCTATGTATGCTACTCATAATAATGTGCAGTCAATATGTAATGTAATGACATTATTTAAACATGCATGTTCACATAAACCATTGGAGATTGTAGACATATTGGAAACATGATTTGTTTTGTATGATAGTAGATCTTTACTACCTTAAGGAATAATATTTCTTCATTTTTAATATGTACAATGTGTGTTAATTTTTGGCTATACTGATGAAATCAACAATTATTCTTTTGACCATCTGTGGAAAGAAGTCTTCCAAGGGGAGAGAAGTGAACATCTTTATTAATTGAGCTGATAAATATCTGCCGTTTTAGAGACCAAATATATTTTTTAAAGTAATTCACACATTCTCAACTATAAAACCTATAGCCAGACATTACTCCATGGGGATTTTTACAGTAATTGAGCTTTTTCCCAGGCTCAGTGATTCCCTACCTGACATTTCTAATTAGACGTGACTTCTACTTACAATCTCTATTATTGGAAAAAGGACAAACCATATGCTGCATTTGACCTTGACTTATATTCTCTAACATTTAATTTTTAATACATAATTATTAGAAGCTCAGATAGATAAAAAAAAATGTGTAATATAAAGTGCTGTGACTTCAAAAAATAAAATAATAAATGTAAAAATGTTGAGTGTATATATATATATATATATAGTTTTGGAAATTATCAAAGTAACACAAAAAGAAATGTGTAATCCACTAGCAATCACAAGGTGTACAGTGCAGTAACTCCCAGTGGGGGGGCTGTGATAAAATGTTATGGTAAACTCATATGCCGATTCACTACAGGTGTCTGTTTGTTCGCCACAGCAATGTAGAGATTTCTTTTTACCTTTCTGGAGCTGTAAGGCTCTGTACAATCCACTATGGAGTGGTTACAGCTAAGCGACTCTACTACATAAGTGACTCTGCTGTGCTGTAACATGTATAAGTGGCTCTACTGTGCTGTAACATGTATAAGTGGCTCTACTGTGCTGTAACATGTATAAGTGGCTCTACTATGGTGTAACATGTATAAGTGGCTCTACTGTGCTGTAACATGTATAAGTGGCTCTACTGTGCTGTAACATGTATAAGTGGCTCTACTATGGTGTAACATGTATAAGTGGCTCTACTGTGCAGTAACATGTATAAGTGGCTCTACTGTGCTGTAACATGTATAAGTAGCTCTACTGTGCTGTAACATGTATAAGTGGCTCTACTGTGCTGTAACATGTATAAGTGACTCTACTGTGCTGTAACATGTATAAGTGGCTCTACTGTGCTGTAACATGTATAAGTGGCTCTACTGTGGTGTAACATGTATAAGTAGCTCTACTGTGCTGTAACATGTATTTGTGGCTCTACTGTGCTGTAACATGTATAAGTGGCTCTACTATGGTGTAACATGTATAAGTGGCTCTACTGTGCTGTAACATGTATAAGTGGCTCTACTGTGCTGTAACATGTATAAGTGGCTCTGTAATGGCATAATGTGTATAAGGGGCTCTACTGTGGTGCAAGCTGTATAAGGGGGCTCTATTGTGTGGCATAATGTGTGTAAGCAGATCTACGGTAGTATAAAATGTTCAAGGGGTACTACTGTGTGGTAGGAGGGGTCACCAATTCTCTTTCTGACACAGGGTACCAAAATATCTAGCTACAGCTCTGTGTGTGACACTCAAATTCTATTTGCTATGATTTATCTGAGTTTACATTCAAAATATTCCAATCATGGTAAATATTGCTATATCCCAGTTACTGTAGTATTGCAAGTTTGAGTGACTCATATTTGCAAACAAAAACAAAAAGGAATTACTCCAAATGTTAGCAGCACCAATCCTATAAAGTCAATAAATTAAATAATGAGTTACCAATTTGTCACTATTACTAAATTAGACCTATATTTTTTTTTTGAAAATGCGTTTTCTTCCATAGTCATCTTACTTAGTCCAAACAGAAGAAATGAAACATGAAAATATACTACAATATATCTCAGTGAATCAAAGGCTGCTGCACTCACAGGTCTTATAAATCCAAATATAGGTTACATAACAGTCCACAACATTCTAGCATGACACACTCCGGTGCTCGGATGAATACGTCAATTTCATTTTAATTTATAAAATTTTGTCAGGACTACAAAATATCTCCATATCCTAACTAAACTTGTGTATTGTGTTGTATTGTATTTATAGATACAGTGGATTATGAACCACAAAATGAGTCTGATGTTAAAGTAGGAGCAAATAAGAAAAAAAAGTATAAAAACGAGAAGCAATGGGGGTCATTCCGAGTTGTTCGCTCGCTAGCAGATTTTAGCAGCATTGCACACGCTAGGCCGCCGCCCTCTGGGAGTGTATCTTAGCTTAGTAGAATTCCGAACAAAAGATTAGCAGAATTGCAAATAGAAATTTCTTAGCAGTTTCTGAGTAGCTTGAGACTTACTCCTACATTGCGATCAGCTCAGCCCGTTTCGTTCCTGATTTGACGTCACAAACACGCCCTGCGTTCAGTCAGCCACTCCCCCGTTTCCCCAGACACTACCGCCTTTTATCCTGGCACGCCTGCATTTTTCCGCACACTCCCAGAAAACGGTCAGTTTCCGCTCAGAAACACCCACTTCCTGTCAATCACACTCCGATCACTTCAACTATGAAAATTCTTCGTTCGGACGTGAGTAAATCTACTAAGTTTTGTGCTAAAATACTTAGTGCATGCGCACTGCGTACCATGCGCATGCGCATTTTCACCTTAATCGCTCCGTTGCGAAAATCGGCAACGAGCGAACAACTCGGAATGACCCCCAATGTGCAACTTGCAAAACCATGTGGTACTGCAGGTAAGCTGATGAAAAAGGTACACAGAGATTATAAATTAGCATGTACTGACTTATTATTAGATGTCAGAGTATAAATAGAGCTGCACAGTATTTGTTTGATACATGCAAAAGCAGTCAGTATTTCCCAGCACGCCAAAAAATATTTTACATCCTTTGTATTGCAAAATGGTTTGTTTCAAGGACAAAAAATTTTTTTTACTATTATTTCAAAAATGTTCTCCAAACTCTAAATCAGGCCCTGTATCCACAGTGCAAAATTACTTGTTTTTTCTCTGCTGCATCTATATTGCTGCAAACAAATGCCACAGTGCAACTAAATAGCGTGTGTCCAATTTAGGGGCTGTTTGAGTGTACAGGCTCCATGTGAGTCTCCTCCTCTTTGCCAGCACAGAAGACTTTGGCTGTGCCAGAGTCCACTGCTCATACGGAGGCAAGACTGCCATCAGAGGGGTGCTGGAGGCACAACTGTCCTGGGCCCGACCGCTCTGACAGAGATTGAAGGGCCCAGGCCACATGCCGCCTGCTGCCATCCGCCACTGAAAACAGGTGTGGTTGGTGCCGGGGATGGTAGCATGCTCACAGAGTTTCCATCCCTGGCCCCACAATCACGATAACCCAGCATTTCCTGGAGTTCCCCCACCACCGCCACCACTACAGGGACCGAGCACCACTTACCCCCCGCAACGGTGTCATCTGAGACCAGCCAGTCTTCTATGATGGAGCAGAGGGATCACGTGGCCCGGGCTGAGGCCGCCATCTTGTCTGCACTGCTGAGAGGCCGCAATCCCCTCATGCATCTCCACTGCCGGACCCTCATGTGTAGTAGCTGCACGGGGACAGAGAAGCAGTTTACCATGCAGCCACCCACTCTCCTGCACAGCCACCTCCTCTGTACTGGAGCTACTCCATCTGCCAGGTCATCCGAGGAGAGAGCATAGCATGGGGATCGGACCTACTCCAGCTAAGGGCCTACCCCTCCAGCAGAGACTACCAGGACTGGGCCGGGCCACTTCTGGACATACACCCAGGGTAATCCAACATCTATATATATATATATATATATATATATATATATACATACTGGTTCAGAACCATAACTATTCAGAACAGATACGGCACTTCAGGACTTGAAATATATTCATTTATGCATCCACAAGATCAAAATATGTATACATCACCGGGGTTATACGTCCAGGAGTATATCTAATGCAATGTAGTGGCATCCAGTAATCCAGTAGCACTAGCAACATAACAATGCAGCATTTCGGGCCACGGCGGGTCCCTTCATCAGGTTTCTGCAAGTGCTCAAAACGGACAGACAAGTCCTGGAGTGCCGTGTCTGTTCTGAATAGTTATTGTTCTGAACCAGCATGTGTGTGAATTTTTGACAAAGGCACACAGGCGGATGTTTCACATATTTTTTGAGTGCCGGATTTTACAAATGACTATACATATATATATATATATATACATACACAGTGCATCCGGAAAGTATTCACAGCGCTTCACTTTTTCCACATTTTGTTATGTTACAGCCTTATACCAAACTGGAATACATTTTTTCCCTCAAAATTCTACACACAATACCCCACACGGTTCCATTTTCTGTGTGAAAGGATCAACCCCGGTTGCAATTCCCGGGACTCGACCCTGAAATCTACCAGGGTCGGAGACACGGGAATTATGACACGGGTTGACCCTTTCACACAGACAAAATACCTGTGTTGATCTGCAAATTACCAGGTCGAAATTCACGACCCAGTAATTTGCATGTCTGTATGAAAGGGGAGGTCAGGCAGGTCCCAGCAAAACGACCCGGCATTGAAATGTCAGGTAATTGCCGGGACTTTCAGACATTTCTGTCTGAAAGTGGTACTAGTTTATGCCTACTACTGAGTAAAGTGCCACTGTCCACACCAGAAAACATTTGCTACATGCTGTATTATCATAATAATATAGGCTATATATGCTGTACAGTATATACAGTGATCCGGAAAGTATTCACAGCGCTTCACTTTTTCCACATTTTGTTATGTTACATCCTCATTCCAAAATGGAATAAATTATTTTTTCCCCTCAAAATTCTACACACAATACCCCACCCATAATGACAATATGAAAAAGTTTTTTTGAGATTTTTGCAAATTTATTAAAAATAAAAAACTAAGAAATCACATGTACATAAGTATTCACAGACTTTGCTCAATACTTTGTTGATGCACCTTTGGCAGCAATTACAGCCTCAAGTCTTTTTGAATATGATGCCACAAGCTTGGCACACCTATCTTTGGGCAGTTTTGCTCATTCCTCTTTGCAGCACCTCTCAAGCTCCATCAGGTTGGATGGGAAGCGTCGGTGCACAGACATTTTCAGATCTCTACAGAAATGTTCAATCGGATTCAAATCTGGGCTCTGGCTGGGCCACTCAAGGACATTACAGAGTTGTCCTGAAGCCACTCCTTTAATATCTTTGCTGTGTGCTTAGGGTCGTTGTCCTGCTGAAAGATGAACCGTCACCCCAGTCTGAGGTCAAGAACGCTCTGGAGCAGGTTTTCATCCAGGATGTCTCTGTACATTGCTGTATTCATCTTTCCCTCTATCCTGACTAGTCACCCAGTTCCTGCCACTGAAAACCATCCCCACACTGTGATGCTGCCGCCATCATGCTTCACTGTAGGGGTGGTATTGGCCTGGTGATGAGCGGTGTCTGTCATTCATGCCAAAGAGTTCTATCTTTGTCTCATCAGACCAGAGAATTCTGTTTCTCATGGTCTGAGAGTCCTTCAGGTGCATTTTGGCAAACTCCAGGCGGGCTGCCATGCACTTTTTACTAACAAATGGCTTCCGTCTGGCCACTCTACCATACAGGCCTGATTGGTGGACTGCTACAGAGATGGTTTATGGATGATGGAGGCCACTGTGCTCATTGGGACCTTCAAAGCAGCAAATATTTTTCTGTACCCTTCCCCAGATTTGGGCCTCAAGACAATCCTGTCTTGGAGATCTACAGACAATTCCTTTGACTTCATGCTTGGTTTGTGCTCAGACATGCACTGTCAAGTGTGGGACCTATATTATAGACAGGTGTGTGCCTTTCCAAATCATGTCCAATCAACTGAATTTACCACAGGTGGACTCCAATTAAGCTATAGGAACATCTCAAGGATGATCAGTGTAAACAGGATGCACCTGAGCTCAATTTTGAGCTTCATGGAAGAGGCTGTGAATACTTATGTACATGTGATTTCTAATTTTTTTATTTTTAATAAATTTGCAAAAATCTCAAAAACACTTTTTTATGTTGTCATTATGGGGCATCGTGTGTAGAATATTGAGGGGAAAAATTAATTTATTACAGTGTGGAATAAAGCTGTAACATAAAATGTGGAAAAAGTGAAGCGCTGTAAATACTTTCTGGATGCACTGTATGTATATATAAATATATATATATATATATATATATATATAATCTATATTTATTTATTTAGTTGGGGGGGTCTATTTTGTCAGTCCCGGGCCCCACAACTTCTGATGGCAGCCCCGTACCCAGGTCACCCAGAAAATGGCGTTTGAGCTACTGTACATTCTCAGAGACATCTCTGCCACGCATATGCAGATCTTCAAGAAAATTGCTACCACCCCATTTTCCTGGTGGTTTCTGTTTGCAGTGCCGCCCAATGAGGGACTCCGTAGTGGTAAGCATAATTATATGGGTACAGTATATGTGGTGTGGCCCCCTGGATTCAGGGGCACGTGTGTACCGCACACCCTGCACCCATTATAGATAGCCTAATGGTCCAATTAAAAGTATAGAATATGACTTAGATAGAGTACATTGACCACAACATAGGCAGCTAGTACCATGTTCACGGCAGTGTAATTACACAGTTTAGTAAAAATGCATATATGTGTGTATGTATATATATATATATATATATATATACACACACACACACTGTATCTAAATATATCCTAATTCCCCTAATTATATCCTAGTCCCCTCATTACAATTGGAACGCAAAACAGAAGTGTTTTACCCGCCGGTGGAACGCATTCAGTAATGCTCTCCATGATAGTTTCTATTGTCCTCCCTCCCCGCTGGCGTTTTCCCGGATGTGCGTCAACCGGCTGTGGAACGTACATGGAGGTGCCATTTGCCACCAGTGGAACGCATACCAGAAATGCGTTCCATCGCGGCTTTCAGTGCTGATATATTCACTTTTCTATTGTTTCCCCGCTGCCCAGGAAGGTTTATGGCCACTTATATTTCATTATTAAAGCGTTTATTACTTATATCAGTGTTGTTATGCCTCAATTTGCTATACATATCACTTTTTTATTATCCACTTGCTAATTAATAAGGAGGAAGTGAGGTCAACCTCACTTTGGTATAAATACCATTTACCTCTCATCCACCTCATTCTACTACTGAACTTTGACAGACACACATCAGGGTATTGTAAGTATCTAATGTTTGTAGCTGCTTTTATTTCTCATCTCATATATGATGTAAGACCTGTATATACTCCGACTTATATCTATTTGAAGCTTATTGTATATTTTGATTATATTGTTCAAACTTTAAAAATATGGTTCTAATATATGGAACGTTCTTTCTCACTTAACCACCATGGGTAAAATGTAATCTTATCATATACACCATTAATCAGGTGATTATATGGAATGTATGTTTAGGACATAGTCAGTATGACCAGAAAAATGCACTTTAATTATGTCTCATTGCCTCATTACATCAATATGACTTATTGCAACAATAATCATGCCTCATTGAATCAGTACATCAATATGAGCTACCTTTTATTCCCAATTGGATATATACTGTATATATATATATATATATATATATATATATATATATATATAAAGTATTCTTTTCAAGGGGTTTGATTCTTGTTCTAATATATATATATATATATATATATACTAGAACAGGGATCAAACCCCTTGAAACTAATACTTTATACCTGAATCTAATTAAGTATCAGTAAGGCCTACAATCTAAAGTGACTTGTGTATTTTATATACGAACCTGTATAAGGAGTTTAATTGGTATATATAAACCTCTACAGATTATCCTCTACTGCTTGTTCGGTGAAGCCAGTATACCATCTGGGAACCAGTAAAAGTTCAGTAGTGTTCCCTACATTTGTGTATTTTTGGTATGTATAACCATCTCTATCGGTCCTCACTAGCAATATGGAAGCCCTCCAGTGGATAGCTTGTCTAACTATTACTCCTTTTCCTCTTTAGGTCTAACATCATTGTTGGCCATTTTATACTGTAGTTCCTCCCAAGGACTATTTTCAGTTGAAGAATTTTATCCAAAACCTGTATTGACTTTCTATGTACAATAAATCAATTAGGTATGTACATCTATTTACAACCTGCTCTCCTCCTTTGACTTTCTAATTGGAAATTTATTTTAGTAATGTAAATTTATGTGTTAGTTTCCATATTGCTCCAAGCCAGCACTTCTAGTGATATATCCTTGTATATCATGTTTTCTTAAAATTATTGGTATGTATCTACATTTACTTGTTACTGATAAAAGCCATTATCACTGTCTGTTGTACTTAGTTGCTGTGTTTGCTATTTAGATATTGTACCCCTGAGGAAATCCTTCGTGACAAAACGCATTGGAATCTATGTCCTTTTGATATCTGTATTACTACTTGAGCAATATTCTGGCAAAGAAATCTGCCATATTCAACTGGAAAGATCTTCCTTGCACTTCTGTGAAAACATGTATATATATGTATATTTGCCATTTTATATGGAATTGTGAATACATTTTATTTGTATATATCACATTGATCTATGTTTTACAACAGTTTCTATGTCACTACTGTTGAGACGCTACATTGTGTAGAATAACACTATTAGCGCCCTGAAAACAGTACCTTGTATTCTATCTTTGAGTCTCTGCTAGCGGTGGGGTCTTCTAGAGGTGCTGCTTCATATCTGCCCTAGCAATTGGGTATTTGTGACCTATCTATATAATATATATATACACACACTATATCTATATATATCTTAATGCCAACTCAAAATGTTCTGATGCCCTCCTAGGTGTCCCATGCCAGAGAACCAATACATAGCATGAAAGTATGCTGCACAGTATAAGATATATATAAATATATATACACACACACACACACATACACACACTGTGCAGGGATGGGGCAAGCGCAGGGTAGGCAGTATTTTGGGATTTAAAAGACTGCCCCAGGGACTTTGCAGGGAGAGCGGTTACCATAACCACTGTCCCTGAGTTCTATTACACTTTCTATGAATAGAATTGGGACAACAGTCAAATCATTCTGCATTGTGATGTAGTTAGATAGGACTGGGAAAACTTAAGCCAAAATTTCTATGGAGAAGTATGTGAAATATCACTTTCGTAGCCAAGTTTGGATCAACATAAAGATTTAAGAAATTATTTTGTAATGTTAGATATTTCCAATGAAAACACTCTGTAAAATGGTATTATGTTTTGGCCGTACCCATGGATTAAAAAAACAGCATTCCCTCTAACAAAGACCTTCGTCAGTTTATGTTTTAATATGTTTAGGAGAATATTTATTAATTATCAAGACTTTGGGCTCTACTCACCAAAAAGTCAATATTGTCCAGATTATTATCGGGCAATATCAACACAATATATTTTTTTTTTCACTACTATTCAGCAAGAAATTTCACAGGAACAGCGGATGCGGTAACAGCTCTTCCTGCAAAATTTTAAAGGGCTTTGTTTTTGGAAATCCGAAAAACAAAACATTATGTATTTTGTTCTGTACATGCTCAGTCATGCTTTTACTTAACATTACAAATAGTCTCCTATTCGCATTGCTAAGTCTGCAGTGTGATGAGCGGCAATTGTATGCCCAGCTCCAGCCTCCAAAGCTTCTAAATTTATTAAAATGTGTGTATAGGATTTACATTAGGCTGTATACATTTTTATTTATGTGGTTTATAAGTATATTTTATATATAAAACCACATAAATATAAATGTGTACAGACTAACTAAGCCTATATATACATTTTAATCAATTTATACACTTTTGGGAGGCTGAAGATGGACATAAATTTGTCGCTCCTTTCAATATCCTGCAATGATGATGGAAAAATGTCCCTCTGCCCCTGCAGATATGCTGAATGTTAATGATTTCCTTTACATAATGCTATTCTGAAATGGCGTTATACATAGTAAAGATTTTTCTGGAAGTTTAACCTTTTTATACTTGCTGAATAGCATGAAACGTTAAACCACAGAAGAGATTAATGGCATGATCCCTACTGTGTGATATTCTACAAGAAGGGTATAAACTGAGAAGATAAATGCAAAATCTTCTCTGTTAACGCTTTGCTGAATAGTGGGGTTACATAAAAAATGCGGAAACACTCTTTTCCGCATTAGTAACGAAAGACTGAATGTCCTGAATAAAGCACTATTCAGGATGTTGATTTATACATTAAAAAGTGCAGGAAGGAGTGTTTCCGCATTTTTAATGGAACCCCACTATTCAGCAAAGCGTTAACGGAGAAGATAACACAGTTATCTTCGCTGTTCATACCCATCTAGCTGAATATCGCACAGTAGATATCATGCCATTGATCTCTACTGTGGTTTCAACTTTTATGCTATTCAGCAAGCATCAAATCATTGAACTTCCCAAAAATCTTTATATAACGCCATTTCAGAATTTTTACCAAAAATGCAGGGATGGAGGGAATTTTTCCCATCAATCCCTGCAGGATTTTATGATAAGCGGCAATTGGGCTATCAGTTGGCGCTTATTACACCGCAGACTTAACAAGGCGAATAGGAGACTATTCGCATAGATAAGTAAAAGCATGACTGAGCATGCGCAGAATGAAATTGAAAAGGTTTTGTTTTGGGATTTCTAAAAACAAAACCTTCTGGAACTTCACAGGAACAACTGTTACCGCTATTGCTGTTCCTGTGTAGTTTTATGCTGAATAGCCTGATAAAAAAAAAAAAAAAAAGTGTTAACGTGTTTTTTATTTGTGCTGATATTGCATTGCTGAATAGAGCCCTCTGTACTGATACTAATATTTTTCTTCTTTTTTTTTATTGCTTCTTAGTGTTGCAATAAGAAATTAAATGTATCACCCAAATTTAACAACATTCACATACAGGGGAGGGACTCCAACAGTACATGGCCCTGCAATACGTTAGCAGAAAAGAGATTGTTAGGGGTAAATTTACTGAAGTGGGAGGTTTTTTTTAGAACTGGTGATGTTGCCCATAGCAACCAATTAGATTCTATCTATTATGAGAAACATCAGTAGTTCTAAGAAAAAAAACTCCCACCTTAGTAAATTTACCCCACAATATGGTTATTTTGCTTCCAGGTGTATGACCCATCCACTGTACTGTGCATGCTTGGTCATCAGGAAATGTTGGCAATTGGTACTGTATGCATTAATTAGCAGAGCTTGATAAATTCAGCATTTTAGCATTCCAAATCGAAAACTATGGTAGGTGCTTTTGCGAATGGAAACCCTGCAAATATCTCTGATCTCTGCTGTGGCCCCTTGTACAAACATTAAGAGGACCCTTACTATTTGCAGCCAGCCTGGAAAATGGGATTTTGGGACTATATCATGCAAATATGCCCCTTAAAGTATATAACTATAGCTGGGCATACACTATACAATTATCTGTCAGATAATCTGCCAGATCTGGCTGGTTAGAATGAAATCTGGTAATGGATGAGAGCAAATGACAATTGACCATTTGCTCCAAAACACTGGAAAATGGACAAAAACTTTTAAAGTTTTGTGCATACAAATTGGTAAAATCTGTGATTTAACCAATGTGTCTTAAATGACAGGCTTTGTCCATTTTCCAGTGTTTGGGAGCAAATGGTCAATTGTCATTTGCTCTCATCCATTACCAGATTGTCATTCCAACCAGCCAGATCTGGCAGATTATCTGACAGATAATTGTATAGTGTATGCCCAGTGTATGCACAGTACATGTGAGTGAAATGGGCAGCGTCTTTGCATGTTGGGAAAACACTTGTATTACTATAAACTCCGAAAAGAGTGGTATGATACACCTTTACCAAACACTGCATATCCGATTGTGATGGCGGATCAGGGGTAATGGAGGTAGCACAAGGGACTCATGAAAATGAATAGAAATAGCCAGGCAGCTAAAGCAATATTAATAGGCCCATCCAGGCCCGGCGCTACCGACTCAGCAAAGGGATGCAGTGCAGGTAGGCGCCAGGGTAGAGAGGCGCTCTACCTGCCCTGCATCCCCCTGCTGCTACCGGCTGTTGTGCCTGTCACAGTCAGCAGCGCTGGCAGCTTTAAGTGTCCTCTCCCCTCCCTGGCTGTGTGACAGCACAGCCACGCAGTGTGCACTGTGCACTGTGCAGGAACTGAAGACCCAAAAATGGGGTGGAGCTACACGGAACAGATGGGCGGAGCTACATGGGACCAGGTTGATCATGATGAGGAGGAACAGGAGGATGGACAGCTCGGCCAGCCACACTTCCTTTGGTAAAGAGAGTGAGTGAGCTTTACAAAGTGTGTGTGTGTGTGTGTGTGTGTGTGTGTGTGTGTGTGTGTGTGTGTGTGTGTGTGTGTATATATATATATATATATATATCTGTGTGTGTCTGTGTATGTATGTGTGTGTATCTGTGTATGTGTGTGTATCTGTTTGTGTGTGTATCTGTTTGTGTATGTGTGTGTATCTATGTGTGTGTATGTGTGACTGGGTGGGCAAAATGTGTGTAAATGGCACTACCACAGGTGGAATTTTGTGTAAGTGGCACTACTACAGTGGGCATTTTGTGTAAGTGGCACTACTACAGGGGGCATTTTGTGTAAGCGGCACTACTACAGGGGGATTTTGTGTAAGCGGCACCACTACAGGGGGATTTTGTGTAAGCGGCACTACTATGCAGGGATTTTGTGTAAGCGGCACTACTACAGGGGTATTTTGTGCAAGCGGCACTATTACAGGGAGAATTTTGTGTAAGCGACACTACTACAGGGGGGATTTTGTGTAAGTGGCACTACTACAGGGGGCATTTTGTGTAAGCGGCACTACTACAGGGGGATTTTGTGTAAGCGGCACCACTACAGGGGGATTTTGTGTAAGCGGCACTACTATGCAGGGATTTTGTGTAAGCGGCACTACTACAGGGGGCATTATGAGTATAAGCGGCACTACTACAGGGGGAAATTTGTGTATAAGAAACACTTCTATGTGTCGTGTTATGTGAATCAGATTGTGCTACTGTGTCATTTGAAATGGGGGTATTATTGTGTGTCCATGCCCCTTCTGTATAAGACCACACCCCTTTTTCGGTGTGCACCAAAGACGTGTGCTGTCCCTTTGTTAAGTATGGGAGGGCGCAAATTTATAGTTTGCAGGGGGGCACCGAACACCCTAGCAGTGCTAGCACTGGCCCTGGGCTCATCCTAAACATGTAATGAAATGAACGATCTATGGATAGTCGCTGATGGAGCAACACTACTGCATGCTATTTATTGTGGAACAATAATAATTCATATTCAGAAATAATAACACTAGAAAAGTTTATTGTGTTTAGCGAGAATTAAAATAGCTTATGAAAGACAAGTGTATACAACACTTATAGTATATATATAGTATATAGTCAAAATCGTAAGGAAAGTTAGTGCATATTGCACCTTGTGTACACAGCTTGTGAAACCGATGCGCGGTCCCGTGGGATCGGCATCGCAAGCAAAAATAAACTGTGCAGGCAAGTCAATTTTTACTATCTTGTATAAAAGATAGAGATGTGCGGTTTCACATTTACTCAGTTCTTTACGCCAGAATTATCGCCATTTCTTATTTTCTGGATTTTTCTTATTGGCTAACCAAAACACGTGATGTCCGATAGCCAATAAGGAGTTTCAGAGTAAAACCGAACCCACTCATCTCTAATAAAAGATAGTCAAAATTGACAGTTACCCCAAATCGGACAAAGCCAGTATCGCAAGCACAATCATCTAGGCCAGTGGTTCTCAAACTCGGTCCTCAGGACCCCACACGGTTCACGTTTTCCATGTCACTCGGCAGCTGCACTGTGTATCACCAACTGTCACATTTTAAAAATCTACAGGTGACCTGCAAAACATGAACCGTGTGGGGTCCTGAGGACCGAGTTTGAGAACCTGTGATCTAGGCTTGTGATACCGACCTAGGGGTCTATTCATGAAGCAGAGAAAAGCCCTGTTTTGCGGTAAACAGGGCTTTTCTCTGCTTACCGCAATTCACAGAGCTGGTTACCGTGGAGAAGTCTCTGACTTCTCCAGCAGTACCCCCGCTCTGTGCCTGAATCGCATCACCATACCTTTGTATGGTGAGTGCGATTCATGAAGGTGCGGAAAGCTCTGCTTTCCGCTTCTCCATGGAGTTCAGGTTCGCCATCTCAGGACGGCGTAACCTGAACTGTGGTGCGGAGACATCAGGGAAGCTCAATGCTTCCCTGATCGCTGCTCGGCACCTCGTGCAGGCTCCGCCCCCCGACCTCCCAGCAACCACTGCGGCCGGCCGGGAGGTCAACACCGTGCGCATGCGCAAAGGGACCGTCGCTGGACCCCGCGCATCGCAGGGAGGGACCGCTGGAGAAGACGTCACCGCGGGAGCCCCAGACACCGCAGCGCATCGTCGGAAGGGTAAGTATACATGAATTGCTACTTATCACGGCTATACATCGCATCGAAGCGATGCGATGTATAGTGATAAGTAGCAATTCTGATTTCGTTTTCTACATGAATAGACCCCCTAGTCCCTATGGCACAGTGAGAATCGGGATTAACACGAATCTCACCGTGTGTATGCACCTATTCTACCTGGTACATTGTCTCACTGTGACCACATTAATCCACCATATGATGCTATAGAACAGGGGCAAATAAGTGATGGAGGCTGTAGGTGACACGCCACCATCCAGACAGTCAGTATTATGGAAAACCTGCGTTCCTGTAACAGACATTACAATGGCCCTTTATATGGGGCCAAACATTCCCCTTTACATCATACGATTAATATAATGTGATTGAGAAAGAACAATTATTGTAAGCCGACCTTACCATCTAGCAATGTGTTCCTTTATGGCGGTAACACAGCTAAGGAGCACCTGGAGGATAGTGCGGCTGTGAAACATCAATAGTCAGCATGCAGATAATATTTGACACATTGATACCTAAACGGATGATTATGATAGAGATGCAGCTCAGGAAAAGAGCCAAGGGAAGGATCAAGGCGACAGGCAGTAATACAGCAAAGTCCCGCTGCGCTTTCTGCAATGCAAACCATATTATTATATGGGTTGATTTATATGACTGTAATACACAGATTCACAGGAAAAAAATATTCTCAGTGATGATGATTGATGATGATTATTATTATTATTATTATTATTATTATTATATTTTATTTTGTGCAAGAATAAAAAAAAACAACAGAATGACTCCACAGATGTCTGCAGTATACACAGTAAGTGAGCAGTGCCGACATTCGTACATAAAAGCTGTATAACATTAAATTCAGCGCTAGTATAACACAACTAGTAATAACAATTGACCACCTACTAAAATATAGTAGTGAACCATATACACACGAATACCAATATACCATTATGAATAGCCATAACGTTTATTTTTCGCACCAAATAAAACACATCTCACCAAGGTAGCTTGCGCATATTTGTGTAATATACAGTACATGTACTTTCCTTCTAAAAAAAAACATGTATTTCAAACACTTTATATTATTGATCTTAATTACGTTTCAATAAACGAATTCTAGAGACGCAGAACAAATGCGGCATTTCCTCAGCAAAGCTGGAGTATAAAACTAGACTGAGGAAAAGCAGCGATTGTTTTCCCAACATATGTTCCGTGATTTCTGGAGAGGATCACTTATGAGTGGACTGCAGTACTTTGCATTATAGTGTCCTGTCTGTGGCACATTGCCCGTTTATGGGCAGAAATCCCATATAATATCCAACAGGTTCTAAAGACGTGGGCTACATAACATGCCATTGTGAATCCGATACTTGTAGAAGGGAGCAATTAAAGTATTAACTAAGATCCATCTGCTGCTCAGCTCTTGTGCTCAGCCTTCCCTTTGTTTGCTGCGGAGGAAAAAATGAGAGAAAACGAGTAAAATATAAAAGGGAGTAGACACCTCTTTGTGTGGGTCCAGTTTAGAAACATTCATCCTAAGGATTTCCTACGGCGATTGGAGACTTTCCTATTGTTCTTCCTTTAGGTCTCCAGTCCAGTTTCTCTGCACTCCATGAGACCCCAAGAGCTTGCAATTTCCTAACAGACAGTAGTTAAAATCCTCTGGTCTTCTTGTTTTATAAAAGGACAAAGGCGTGTAAGTCCTTGATAAGCAGACGGATAGATGCATTTATAAATAATATACCTTTTCTCATTCTGTCCATATATGTTTACTACAGCACATCGATTTTATGATTTTATTATAATTGCATACTCTGGTCTCCAAGCAGTGCATCCTGTTTTGGAGTAATATGCCTGTTCAGTAGATGCAGAGAACGAGGGTGTCACTCATTACTGGGCTCAGGGGTATAGAATGGCTGCGTTATGTTGTAGGGTAACAGATTCCCCTCTCCAGCTCACACTGCCCAACAAAGAGCTTTTTTGGCTACAGCAGAGAGAACTCAGAGCTGCGGGAATTCAATGAAACTTTTCTGACATACAGCTACGATACATTACACACAGGGGCATCAGCCTCTTTGTTAGGATCAGGGCGGCACTCTGGGGCTATAATTAGTACAGAAAAAAAAACGCCACTTGCAATCCTTCAATTATTTCATCACTTAAAATTAAATGAACTTTACTGACTGGAAGTTATTTATTTGAACTGTTTGCTTTCTTGTGTACTTTTTGTTTTTCGCTGATTCCAGGGTCTACTACAAAATGAAACCCCTGGTGTCTATATATTCCTTACTTTATTATTGTGAAAAAGTCATATGTATAAGACAGTGAGATGGCACATAGGAAATTGTTGCTTGCACTGTGAAAGGTGGGCAGCTGCGTGTTGTTAGCACATATGTGTACAGCAGAGCATAGTAGTCTGAGATTCCAGACTGACATCAGGAGAACACCACTCTGGAGGCTTATTTGATAAATATAGAGCGATACCTGCCCCAAATAGACTGCCTCTGTCTCACTTATCCCCGGTGCTCTGCTTTTTAGATGATGTCATGCAAAGGCAAGACAGGAAACTGATCTCACATCACTGCTAGCTCTTGATTCTTTTGAACTGTAGAACAGATTGCGCATAAAGGAAAGAGGCGCCCCCTCCCTCTCTGGGCGGGTGACTCTAATCTCCAATAAAAGTAGTCGCTTATCCCCCCTCCACCATCACCACCACCTTAAAAAAAAACTTTTTCTGTTGACTGTTGGAAACGAATTGAGCAATTATCTAGTTTACCTTCTCCTCTTGGAAGTTAACGATTGGCGAGATCTTTACTGCGTTATTGACACAACACATCCCATTGAGCAGGCCTGGTAGCAATAAGTAGTGATTGCTCCGGTGTCATTGCTGCTCCATGTAATCTGTAATGGATTGGCACCTGTCCACTAGGCTGATTCTGGTGGATT
Source organism: Pseudophryne corroboree (assembly GCF_028390025.1). NCBI lineage: Eukaryota > Metazoa > Chordata > Amphibia > Anura > Myobatrachidae > Pseudophryne > Pseudophryne corroboree. The sequence continues at coordinate 466,640,183 of NC_086449.1, forward strand.
TGTACAGCACAATGATGATGATGATTGTCCCACTCCCTGCAGATCAGTGACAAGGAGGGAAGGTGGCGTCTTGGGAAGAAGACATCACTCAGCAGACAAGTGCGCACAAGACATGGACCACAGTTTGCAGCACAGAGGAACTAAAATCTTTACAAGCCAGGCAGCCAGAGAGCATCTGACCACCAGAGTAAACATGATCAGCAGTTCCAAGCCACTTGCTTTCTCTATTGAGAGAATAATGTCAAGAACTCCCGAGCCATCATGTCTCCCTGTACCAGGTTTACTACAGGGCTCTTTGCACAAGGGGGACCAGAAGCAAGCACTTCATATCAACTCCTCTTCCATCCCCTGCATGATACCCTTTGTGCCAGTTACCTATGAACATTGTCCTAAAATTGGAATGACAGGAGATGAGCTAAGAAAGAGTCACCAGGAATCCTCAACCTCCTTCAGCTGTAATGAGCTGCTCAACTGCGCTGTGACATTTAAGGGAGACTTTGCCCGAGATGCTTTTCCACTTCAGCAGTATAAACTTGTCCGACCCCGCGTGGTAAATCACTCTTCGTTTCATGCCATGGGGGCAGCTTTGTGTTATTTTAATAGAGGCGATGCCCCCTGCCATCCTTCTGCCAGTATAAACATCCACCCTGTTGCCTCCTATTTCCTGGGCTCACCCTTTCACCAGCCGCAAAAATCATACTTAGCAGAGAGGAACAAACTGGTCGTCCCATCCGTGGAGAAATACCCATCAGGTGTAACCTTCAAAGACCTGTCCCAAGCCCAGTTTCAGCACTACATGAAGGAAAGCGCGCAGACACTCTCGGAAAAGATCGCGTACAAATCCGCAGCCAAATTCAACAGCGCTTCTCCAAATAACAAGCCCAAAGTTTTCACTTGTGAAGTTTGTGGAAAGGCAAGTACTGGGTGTCAGGTTTCAACCCCCCCCCCCCCCCCATTGCCAAAATGTAGTATTCGTTTAGCATGTTGTTAAAATGAGTTATTTTGTTATTCTTCCAAAGGTATTTAATGCACATTACAATTTAACCCGACATATGCCAGTGCACACAGGCGCAAGACCGTTCGTTTGCAAGATTTGCGGCAAAGGGTTCCGGCAGGCCAGTACTCTCTGCAGGCACAAGATCATCCACACACAGGTAACGTGCACCCAGACTCAGCATACAGGTGGGATAGGGAATATATAATCCAGTAGCTACTGCGCATTTTTGGCGCACGTGAAGTGAAATTATTGCAGAGCAGATGATAGGTAGAATATATTTGTGGACAATACTGATTTTTTTTTTTTTGTAGTGTAAATTATTAATTCGTGGTCGCGCAATATCCACAGATACACGCGTTTATCTAAAATGTGTGAAGATAGAGAGTACGGATTTGTTCATGTATTATTGCGTGACATTATTTTGCTCGTGACATTATTTTGCGTGACATTATTGTGACATTATTTTGGAAAGTGACTAATATTCCTTGTATTTGATCTTTCACAGGAAAAGCCACATAAATGCAACCAGTGCGGGAAAGCGTTTAACAGAAGCTCCACGCTGAACACGCACACGAGGATCCACGCAGGATACAAACCCTTTGTCTGTGAATTCTGTGGCAAAGGTTTCCATCAGAAAGGTACAACTGCCCAAATTGTTTCCTTTAACTTTTGTTTTGATTTCGATAACGTAAGTTTTGCTGTGCACATACATGACACATGTTTTTACTCAGGGCCAGTCAATGCAGAGGGTTAATTGTGTTGATGACGGCTATATTTGCTGCTCTTCACCAAGCACTGTAGCTATGAAATTACTCTGAAAAGGAGGAAATTGCAGGGTTCAGTGTTGGCAAATGATCACTTGTTGTGCAACCTCTGGCACTTTGAAAGTATAAAGGGTCCTTGTTTGTTCCAGGCAATTACAAGAACCACAAGCTCACTCACAGCGGGGAGAAGCAGTTCAAGTGCAATATCTGTAACAAGGCGTTCCACCAGGTCTACAATCTGACCTTCCACATGCACACTCACAACGACAAGAAGCCTTTCACCTGCCCCACCTGCGGCAAAGGATTCTGCAGGAACTTCGACTTGAAGAAACATGTGCGCAAGTTGCATGATGGCAGCACTGTGGGGCCACCCGTTCCAAGCCCAGCTGGGCAGGAGGAAATGCTACAGCCTTCCAGGGAGCAGCCCCAGAGCCCCGAGCTACAGAAAGGCATTTACTGACAGTATTTACTGACAGTTACCTGTGGAAAGCGAAGTAGCTATTTACGTTTTATTTCACCCTCTCATTAAAAAGCCAAATCATTTGCGGGAATCTGGTGAACACCCAGGTTGGAAAGTTTGGCCTGATCTTGGCATTTTGGATTGAGGTTGGTCCAGTAGTGCTTCGGATTAAATGTTTACGATCTCTTGCTTGCTGTACTCGGGGTAATTGGTTCACTCCGAGTTTTTGCATGCATCTATTAAATATTATTTGAGTATTATGCTCTAATTATCCATTGACAATTTGTTATCGGACTATTTTGTTGGTGTACTTTGTAAAGGTCTTTATTGCTGTTATCACAGCTTAAAAAAGAGGTGAAATATGAATTCTGTATATCTGACGTATTTATTTGGATATGTATGACCCCTTAAGGAATGCTGCACCACTTT